>NC_080704.1:80212715-80387448 GCF_030445035.2 Dasypus novemcinctus
GGGTTATATTGTAGGTATATGTTTGACTTTAAAAACCGCCAAATTGTTTTCCTAAGTGATCGTACCATTTTACATTCCCACCAGCAGTTTACGAGAGCTCCAGTAGTGCTGCATCCTTAGCAACATCTGTTAAGGTCAGCCTTTTTAATTCCAGCCATTTTAGTAGATGTGTAGTGGTATTCACTGTGGTTTTATTTTGCATTTCCCTAATGGCTAATGATGTTCAACATCTTTCTGTGTGCTTTTTTTTTTTGACATCTGTATATCTTCTTTGTGGATTGTCTGTTCAAATCTCCTACCCATTAAAAAAATTGAGCTTTTAATTTTCTTATTATTGCATTTGAGAATTTTTTATGTATTTTAGATGCAAGTCCACTACAATACCTCTCCGAGAGCTTTCCATGTCAGAACATAGAGATCTATATCATTTTGCTTAGATGTTTCCTAGTACTCCATTACACTAGTAAATCATAGTTTGTTTCACCATTGCTTATTAATGTCTATTTAGGGTGTTTCCATTTTTTTTATTGTTAAAAACAATGCTGTAGATGAACATCTCTGAACCTACTTTGGGGTACATGTGCAGGCATTTCTCTAAGGAGATATTGAGAAGTGGACTTTATGCAACAAACACATAGATAGCACTTAGTATATGATATAAACTCACACACAGATTCGTTTCACCTTTACAACATCCTATGTTTCTATCCTTGTTTTACAGGTGAGAGGAAACCAAGGCACAGAGAAGTTAAGCAACCTCCCAAGGTCATGTAGTCAGTCAATGGCAGGGCCAGGATTTGAACCCAGAGTTCAATATACTGGGTGATAGGGTCTAGGCTTTTTTTTTTTTTTGGAGGTACCAGGGCCAGGGGATTGAACCCAGGACCTCATATGTGGGAAGTCGGTGCTTAACAACCTGGGCAACATTGGTTCCCCTGAGTTGATTTTTTGTTTGTTTGTTGTTTGTTTTTTTTAAAAAGAGGTAATAGGAGTCGAACTTGGGACCTCATATGTAGGAAGCAGGTTTCAGATGCTTGAGCTATATCTGCTCCCCAGGCATTTTTAATTTTAAAAGATCTGCCAAATTGGTGTCCAAAGAGGCTGTATGAATTGCACTCCCACCAGCAATGTATTAGAGTATTCATTTTCCTTCACCCTCACCAACACTTAAACCTTTAAAAAATGACATTTATTTCTGATTATAAACACAATGTATTACATGATAGAAAGTGAAAATATGTAGAAAAGGATAAAGAAAACAAAATGTTTCGTAAATATGCCATCCAGGGACAGTTTGAATCCTGATCTCTTAACCTTGTGTCATGTGCATTTACCCGTGTAATTAAAAATTATCCCTTTTACTGTCTGCATACCATTCTATTTAATAGTATGGATCTGTCATGATTTACTTAACAGTCATCTATTTTGGGGCATTTCTATTGTTTCCAGATTTAAATTTTTTTTTTTTTACTGAGTATAGCTGAGGTAAACATCTTTGAGTATTCTAATTCTTTCATATACTGTTTTTTTAAAAGACTTATTTTATTTATTTCTCTCCCCTTCCCTCTCCCCGCCCCAGTTTCTGCTCTCTGTGTCCATTTGCTGCATATTCTTCTTTGTCCGCTTCTGTTGCTGTCAGCAGCACGGGAATCTGTGTTTTTTTTTGTTGCGTCATCTTGTTGTCTCAGCTCTCCATGTGTGCGGTGCCATTCTTGGGCAGGTTACACTTTCTTTCGCTCTGGGCGGCTCTCCTTATGGGGCACACTCCTTGCGCATGGGGCTCCCCTATGCGGGGACACCCCTGCGTGGCAGGGCACTCCTTGCGCGCATCAGCACTGAGCGTGGGCCAGCTCCACACAGGTCAAGGAGGCCCGGGGTTTGAACCACGGACCTCCCATGGTGGTAGATGGATGCCCTAACCACTGGGCGAAGTCCGCTTCCCCTTCTGTTTCCTTTTATTTGCTCTCCTGAGGAGTGCTTGAACATATTTTAGTTCCATATTGATTTATTTATAATGTTTTTGAGTATACAGCTTTGTCTAGTTCTGTTAGTGGTTGGTCTAGGTATTAACACAGACATACATAACTTATAACAGCCTAATGATAGTGATATTTTACCACTTTGAGTGGTAGAAGAAACCTTACTTCCATTTAGGTCACTTTATACTACCCACTTTTAAGATATAATTGTCTTAAGTATTTCCTGTACATACATTGAGTGCCATATCAGATAGTATTATAACTTTTGCTTCAATCATAAAATATGATTAAAGAAACTCATGAGGTGAAGGATAGTCTCACCTTCTATTTTTACCTATTCCATTCTTCCTTTCTGAAAGTCCCTGTTTCTATTATTACTTCCTTTCAGTTTGAGGACCTCTTTTAGCCATTCTATGCTTGCAGCAAATTCTCTCAGTTTCCCTTCATCTTGCAATGTTTTTATTTTTCCTTTATTTCTAAAGAATAGTTTTACTGGATATAGAATTCATGGTTGATAGTTATTTTCTTTCAGCACTTGAAAAATGTTGTGTCACCTCCTATAGATTTATATCTTTCACCAAATTTGGGGAGTTTTCAGGCATTATTTGAATGCTTTTTCAGTTTCATGATACTTTTCCTCTCCTTCTAGGACTCCAAATGGTACAAATATAAGGTCTTTTGCTATTATGCCACAGGTCCCTGAGGCTCCGTTCATATTTTTTTCATTCTGTTTCTCTCTGTTGTTTTGATTCTGTAAACTCTATTGGTCATCTTCAAGTTCACTGAATCTATCATCTGTCATTTTCACTCTGTCGCTAAGCCCACACAGCAAGTTTTATTTATTTATTTATTTATTTACTTACTTATTTTTTGTTTCTTAAAAAATTTGCTCTTCCAGATGTTTAGGCCTTTTTTGATTTCTTTTACCACTGAGTTACAGTTTTCTGAATACAAGTGCTTTGCATTGTTGGTTAAGTTTGTTCCTGACTTTTTGAGTTATATCTGTCTTATTTTATTTTCACCACACTTTTGACACTTGTAGTTACTTTTACTGATATAATCTTCATTTCTAGACTCCCTTCCAGGCCTCTCTCTCCTGTCTTTTCTTTTCAGGCTCTAGCACACCCTTTATTTTTATTTATTTATTTATTTACTTACTTACTTACTTACTTATTTATTTATTTATTTATTTATTTATTTATTTATTTATTTTTAAAGATTTTTATTTTTTATTTCTCTCCTCTTCCCCTCTGCCCGTGCCCCCTCCCCATTGTCTGCTGTGTCCATTTGCCGTGTGCGCTTCTGTGTCCACTTGATTCTTGTCAGTGGCACAGGGAATCTGTGTCTCTTTCTGTTGCATATCTTGCTGCGTCAGCTCTCAGTGTGTGTGTGCCACTCCTGGGCAGGCTGCGCTTTTTCACATGGGGTGGCTCTCCTTGCTGGGCACACACCTTGTGCATGCGGCACCCCTATGCATGGGTGCCCCTGTGTAGCATGGCACTCATTGCACATGGCAGCTCTGCATGTGGGCCAGCTTACCACATGGGTCAGGAGGCACTGGGGATCGAATGCTGGACCCTCCGTATGGAAGACTGACACTCTATCAGTTGAGCCACATCTGCTTCCCTAGCACAGCCTTTGGTATTTCCTGAAAATCTAATTTCTTGCTTAGAAATTCTGTTTCCTTTTATCTGTGAATATTCTAATCTCACCCTCATTTTTTTTTCTTTTTTTCTCTTTATTTTTTTAATGTTACATTAAAAAAATATGAGGTCCCCCACCCCCTTCCCCCACTCCTCTGCCCATAACAACAACCTCCTCCATCATCATGAGACATTCATTGCATTTGGTGAATACATCTCTGAGCACCGCTGCACCTCATGGTCAATGGTCCACATCATAGCCCACACTCTCCCACAGTCCACCCAGTGGGCCATGGGAGGACATACAATGTCCGGTAACTGTCCCTGCAGTACCACCCAGGACAACTCCAAGTCCCGAAAATGCCCCCACATCACATCTCTTCCTCCCACTCCCTACCCCAGCAGCCACCATGGCCACTTTCTCCACACCAATGCTACATTTTCTTTGATTACTAATCACAATAGTTCATGAATAGAATATCAATAAGTCTGCTCTAATCCATACTCTATTCCTCCATCCTGTGGACCTTGGAATGGTTGTGTCCACTCCACATCTATATCAAGAGGGGGCTTAGATTCCACGTGGATGCTGGATGCAATTCTCCTGCTTTCAGTTGTAGGCACTCTTGGTTCCCTGGTGTGGTGGTTGACCTTCTTCAATTCCATGTTAGCTGAGTGGGGTAAGTCCAATAAACTAGAGTGTAGGAACTGCAAGTCTGTTGAGGCCCAGGGCCTGGCTATCACATTCACCCTCATTTTTGAAAGACAATCTTGCCAGATATAAGATTCTTGGCTGTAAGTTTTTCTCTTGTAGTATCTTAAATATATCATACCACTGTCTTCTTGCCTCCATGGTTTCTGGTGAGAAATCAGCACTTAATCTTATTGGATATCCCTTACATGTTAAGCATTGCTTTTCTCTTGCTGTTCTCAGAATTCTCTCTTTGTCTTTGGCATTTGAAATTCTGATGAATATGTGTCTCGGAGTTGGTCTATTCAGATTTTTTTTCAGATGGACATGGATATCTATGTCCTTCAATAGGGTTGGGAAATTTTCTACCATTATTTCTTCAAATATTCCTTCTGCCCCTTTTCCCTTGTCTTCTTCTTCTGGGACACCCATGACACATATGTTTGCACACCTTTTACTGTCATTTAGTTCCCTGAGACCTTGATTGATTTTTCCATTCTTTTCTTCATCTGTTCTTTTGTATGTTCACTTTCAGAGACCATTTCTTCAAGCTCACCAATCCTTTCTTCTGCCTCCTCAAAACTGCTATTATATGATTCCAATATCTTAAAAATTTCTTTTATTGCACCTTTCATTCTCATAAGATCTGCTATTTTTCTATGTATGCATTCAAATTCTTCTTTGTGCTCATCTCATGTGCTCATCAATGTATTCTCTCTTTTTTTTTTAATCCACCTCCCTCCCTCCCCTCCCCTCCCCATGGCTTTTTGCCTGCTGTCTGCTCTCTGTGTCCATTTGCTGTGGGCCGGGCAGTGCTCTGCAGTGTCTATAGGCTGGTTGGTGCTCCATGGTGCTTGTGGGCCAGGAAGCGCTCCACAGTGTCTGAGGGCTGGGTGGCACTCCACGGAGTCTGTAGGCCGGGTAGCACTTCTCAGTGTGCGGGCGAGCCTGCCATCACAAGGAAGCCCCGGGACATGAAACAAGGGCCTCCCATATCGTAGACGGGAGTCCAACTGATTGAGCCACTGCCACTTCCCCCAATGTTTTCTTTTATTTTTTTAAGATTTTTTAATTTTTTATTTATTTCTCTCCCCTTCCCCCCTTCCCCCAGTTGTCTGTTCTGTGCCCATTCGCTGGGTGTGTTCTTCTGTGTCCACTTGTATTCTTGTCAGCAGCACTGGAATCTGTGTCTGGCACTCCTTGCACACAGCAGCACTGCGCGTGGGCCAGCTCACCACATGGGCCAGGAGACCCTGGGTTTGAACCTGGACCTCCCATGTGGTAGGCGGATGCTCTGTCAGTTGAGCCAAATCTACTTCCCTATTTTTACTTTTTAAAGATTTATTTTATTTATTTCTCTACCCTTCCTCCCGCCCCGTTGTCTGTTCTCTGTGTCCATTCACTGTGTGTTCTGCGTCCGCTTGCATTATCATGCAGCACTGGGAAACTGTGTCTCTTTTTTGTTGTGTCATCTTGCTGCATCAGCTCTCCGTGTGTGAGGCGCCATTCCTGGACAGGCTGCACTTTCATTGTCCTGGGTGGCTCTCCTTACAGGGTGCATTCCTTGTGCATGGGTCTCCCCTATTCAGAGGACACCCCTGTTTGGCATGGCATTCCTTGCACGCATCAGCACTGTGCATGGGCCAGTTCACTGCACAGGCCGGGAGGCCCTGGGTTTGAACCCTGGACCTCCCATGTACTAGGCGGATGCCCTGTCCATTGAGCCAAATCCACTTCCCCACAATGTCTTCTTAATATCCCTAATCTCTTTAGCCATCTCATTGAATTTATGAAGATTTATTCGAACATCTATAATTAGTTGTTCTCAACTCATTCATGTCATCTGGAGGCTTATCTTGTTCCTTTAAGTGGGCCATGTCTTCCTGTTTCTTGGTGAGAATTGTAATTTTTTGTTGGTGTCTTGGCATCTGGCTTACAACAGTATTTATATTGGGTGCAGTTTTTCTCTTTAGTTTAGGGCTTCTTGCCCTTTCTCCCTTGCTGGTTGTTCAGTAGGAGCCAAGGATGTAGGTGGTACTATAAGCTGTGGAGGCTCAAGCTGCCCTCATTGCCCCAGTGACAGATGAAGCTTCTCCTAACTTTCTCTTTTGCCAGGAGTACGGACAGAGTCACAGTTGTGTGGAATAATCCAAGTTGTGCAGGCCTAGACTGTAGTTGCCCAGAGAGACTGATGAAGGATCATGTCCCTTTCTCCCCTGCCTGGGGTGGGGATGGAACTGCAGGTGTGGGCAGCAATCTATGCAGTGTGGGCCCAAGATGACAGCAGTTGCCCTGGTAGAGTTCCGATTATTCAGTCTGTGCCAGCCAAATGTACCTGCAGTTACCTGAATAGGCTGGTGCAGGGCTCGTCAGCTTCCTTCCTGCCAGAGGTAGGGCTGAAGCCTAGCCTAGGGCTGCAGGCTGAGTGGGTGAAAAAAAGTGGTTCCTAAGGTCATTGTAATTTTTGCTTATCCTGGCTTCCCCTCGTGGTGGGGACAGAGTCAAAATGGCAGCCACTGGCCTCTTCCTGACTTGGACAGATTCACACCATAGCTGTTTCTAGGGTTATACCTTTGCTAGCCAAGTCTACTAATCAGCAGCTGAAATCAGTGGCCAACTGTCTCCTCCTCCCTGTTTTCGGGAAATGGAGCTTCCAATTCCAGCCACAGAGTAGCTCCTGGGGTGACTTGCATTGCCAAAGTAGGATAATCACCGGCCTCTGCGGCTTGGCCTGTAATTTCCCAGAGAGGCTGGTCCAGGTCCCCCTAGCTTCCTCCCTGCTGGAGGTGGGGTTGGAGCTTATGCTAGAGCTGCAATCTGACCTGTATAGAAAGAAGCCGGTCCCCACCGGCACTGTGATTTTCAGTCCGTCCCACTTCCCCTAGTGCCAGGCACAGAGTTAAGATGGTGGCTACGGGCCTCTTTCTGACTTGGACAGGCTCAAACTTTCGCTGTTCTTAGGATTATACTTTAACCCACTGAATTTACTAATCAGTAGCTGAAGTTGGTGCCCAACCATCTCTTCCTCCCCCCACCCGATTTTTGGGAAGTAGAGCTTTCAATTCCAGAGGCGGAACAGAGCTCCCGAGGTGGCTTGTACCACCAGTGGAGGTTGGGCACTGGCCTCCGTGGCGTGGAGCACTCTGCTTACAAATCTTCTCTGCAGATGGGCAGTCTCCTCCTTCCATTCTTTCAAGAATGTTGCAGGACACTCTTCTGGTCTCCTGGAGCCCCCAAACAGGTGCTTTAGCTGGCTCCATATAGCTCTGGGTGTTTATTAACTGCCCTGCAACAGGAGCTGACTCTAGGAACTCCTTACTCCACTGCCATCTTGCTGATTGTCTATTTATTTATTTTGATCAGTTTTATTCACACACCATACAGTCCATTCAAAATATACAGTCAATGGCTCTCTGTGTAACCACAGAGTTGTGCATTCATCACCAATTTGAGAACATTCTCATTGATCTGAAAAGAAAAATCCCTTACCCTTTACACTCCCCTATTATTGACACTTAGCATTGGTATGGTATGTTTATTACAACTGATGAAAGAATATTACCATCTTACTGTTAACTATAGGCCATAGTTGGCATTAGTTGTTTTTTCTTCCCATATATCACCCTATTTATTTTAACAAATCATTTTATTGGTATACATTAATAAAGCACACAATTCATCGAACATGTCCAATTAATGGTATTATGGTCCAGTAATGGTTATAATCACATAGTTGTGCATTCATTGCTTCAATCATTATTAGAGCATTTTCATTATTCTATTTTTAACTTGTAATAGTGACATACATTTGTTCTCATTCATGGAAGAGCATTCTTATCTTTGTACTATTAACCACAGTCATTCTCCACAACAGGCTTCACAATGTTATACAATCCCATGTTTCATCATTTAGCTTTCCTTCTAGTAACATAAACAACCCTAAACTTCCCCTTTTAACCACAATCACACACATAATTCAGTGCTGTTAATTACATTCACAATAATATGCTACTGTCACCTCTATTCATTTCCAAACATTTACAATCAACCTTATTAAAAATGCTGCACAAATTAAGCATCAGCTCCTCCTTCTCTACCCTCATTCTATTTCCTGATATCTTATGCTTTAGATTTTAATTCCAAGAGTTTGTTTATTCTAATTAGTTTGTATCAGTGAGATCATATAATATTTGTCCTTTTGTGTCTGACTTATTTCACTCAGCATAATGTCCTCAAGGTTCACCCATGTTGTCATGTGCATCAGGACTTCATTTGTTCTGAGAGCATCCAGCAAGTTTTAAAAATTTCCATTATTGTACTTTTCATTCTATAATTTCCACTGATTTTTTAAAATAACTTCTACTTTTTTACTGAGGTTTTCAATTTCTTTCATTCATTGCAAGAAAGTTTGTCATCAGTTACTGAAACATTTTTATTATGGCTGCTTTAAAATCCTTGTCAGACATTTCCAACATCTGTCATCTTAGTATTGGTGTCAGTTGATTGCCTTTTCTCATTTAAATTGTGTTTTTTCTGGTTCTTGTTATGATGAGTGATTTTCTATTTTAGCATGGACATTTTGGCTATGTTAGGAACATCTTGACCTTATTTAAATCTTCTATTTTAGCAGGTAGTTATATTGGTTAGGTTTAGTGTATAGATCCTGGTCTACTTTTTGGGTTGTAGTTCCAATGACTGTTTACTTTTCTGAGTCCTTGCAATGTCATTTTGGTCTGCATTGTTCTTTTGGTGTTTCTGGGTCTCCTGCTCAGTTCTTGCTGGTGCTAAAGCAGAGGCAGAAGGCCTCTGATGAGCTTCCTGGTGTTGCTGAGTGACCTTAAGTAGCTGGAGCTCCTGTGCCTGAGTCTCCTTATGCCACTGGGTGGGAGGGAAGGGAGACACCGGACTTGGTTGCTGTTGTGGCTGCTGCTGACAGATCAGGCTGCTTGCTGGTACTCCAGTTCTGGTGGAGACTGAGATGGCCTAGGGCTTTGCTGCTGTTGCTGCTGTTGCCAGCAGATTGGCTTTGGTTGTGGAGCAGGGTTTGGGTTTCCCCACCAGGCCTCTGTTAGGCTTCTCTTTTCCAAGCCCTTTGGTCAGAGAGAGGAGACTTTTCTTGTTCGTTTTGTGTCAGTGTGTGTGTGATTGCTGGTGGTTTGAGTTTCAGGCCTCTCTGGTGCCCATCTAAGGGGAATATGGGAGGTAAAAAGAAAACCAAGGAAACCCACCAGGTTGTTGTTCTGGAAGTCCTGAGTTCCTAGATAGTCTGCCTTTTTCTTTCCTGCTTTCAGAGTTCCTCTATCATTGTCTACTGAATAATTTCCAAGATATTTAGTTGCATTTGGAGAAGGTGAGTAGCGAAAAGTGAATCTCTATCTTCTTGTTTCAGAACCGGAAGTCCTCTAGTATAGTTTTAATTTGCATTTCATTTATTATGAGGAAAACTGAGCATCTTTTTCCCCCAGGTTAAACAATGGGAATTTATTTGCTCCTGGTTTTGAGGCGGGAAAAATGTCCAAATCAAAGCATCATGAAGGCAATGCTTTCTTCCCAAGGACTGTGGCACTCTGGAGCTAGCTACTGGTGATCTGTTCCATCACCACATGGCAAGGCACATGATGGCATCTCCTGGTCCTTTCCTTCTCTTTGGGTACCATTTTAGCATCTTGCTTCCTCTCTGTGAGACTGAGCATCTCTTGATAAGCTTTAGAACCATTTTATTTCTTTTTCTGTATTTGATTTTCTGTTAAATGTCTGTGATATTATTTGCTTATTTTTATATTGGACTAGCAGTATTTTTTTTAAAAATTAATTTATTGAAATATACCACCCACACACAAACATATATAAACAATAAGTATAGTAATAGTTGTGAACTTACAAAACAAATATATATAACATCATACAGGACTCTCATAACTCACCCTACCACCAACACCTTACATTGTTGGTAAACCTTTTTAA
Source organism: Dasypus novemcinctus (assembly GCF_030445035.2). Lineage (NCBI taxonomy): Eukaryota > Metazoa > Chordata > Mammalia > Cingulata > Dasypodidae > Dasypus > Dasypus novemcinctus. Next base: position 80,222,993 of record NC_080704.1, read on the forward strand.
CTAATGATTAAAGAGCATTGTCAAAATATTACTACTAACCAAAGTATTTTCCCCCACCCTCCCTATTATTATTATCCTTATGTCATTTATATATGAACATACATAAACAATTAACTATATAGTAAAAGTTGTGAACTTACAAAGCAAACCTGCATAACATTATACAGGGGTCCTATGCATCAACTCTCCATCAACAATTTGAATTGTAATGAGATGTTTGTTACAAATTATGAAAGAATATTGTCAAAATCTTATTACTAATCATAGTCCTTATCTTACATTTGGAGTGTTTTTCCCCCATCTCACCCTATTATTTTTTAAATATATTTTTTTAGGACAGAATTTGTAAACTTATAAAACAATCACACACATATGAAGAATTCCCAAGCAATACCCCTCTATCAACACACCACACTGTGGTAGAACATTTGTTACAGATAAGATAATGTCATCTGATTGTTACCATGTCCATAGTATACATTTGGCTCATATTTTCCACACTGCCCCATTATCAACACAGTACATCTTTTGCATAGATGCAAGGACGTTGCAGGATGCCCTTCTGGTCTCCTGAAGCCCCCAAACAGGTGCCTCAGCTAGCCCCAGAGAGCTCTGGGTGTTTGCTAACTGCCCTGTAGCAGGAGCTGACTCTAGGAGCTCCTTACTCCACTGCCATCTTGCTGTAATCCTGGACTAGCAGTATTTTATCAATCGATTTATAAGAGCTACTTTCATATTCACTACTAGTTACAGATATTCCCCATTTTATTAATCATATTTGGCTTTGTTTATGGTATTTTTTCCATACAGATTTTTTTATACAGTCAAAGATATCACTTTCTTCTACAGTTTCTGCATTTTGTGTCATTTTTGGAAAGTCTTCTCTATTTCAAGATTTTCTTTTTAAACTGCCGTTTTTACTTTTTACAGGTCTCACTAATATCAGCTAAGTACAAACAGTAAACACACGGAGTTAAAACCTCGAGTATAAATTACTAGGAGATAGGATTAGGGCTGAGAAGGGTAATGTTTAATGTACGTAGAGTTTTTAATTGTTGATTGTAAATTTCTGGAAAGTTGATGGTAACACATTATAGTGAGTATAGCTAACAATGCTGATTTATAATTGTGACTGTGCCTGAAGGAGGTAGTCTAGGGATGTAAATGTCAACTGAAAGAAAGCTAGAGAATAATCTAGGGACTGTACAATACAGTGAACTTGGCAGTGGATGATAGACTGTAATTAACAGTACAAATATGAGAGCATTCGCTCATGAACTACAATAAATGTACAATACTAATACATGGTGTTAATAAATGGGGGTGTATGGAAAAATATACCAAATGTAAGCTATGGACTATAGTTAGTAATAATATTTTGATGATGTTCTTTCATAATTTGTAACAATTTTTCCACCAACAAGGTGTTGACGGTGGGTGATGAATGGGAATTTGGCACGTTATGCATAATTGTCTTGTAAGCTCACAATTTCACTAATTTAAAAAAGGTAATCATAAAGTATCTACTTCATAGGATTGTTGTGATACTAAATGATATATTTAAGGTATTTAGAATGGTGCTTAGTACACAGTAGACATTCTATAAATGTTATCTATTAATATATTTTTAAAATCCCCCCTTTTTTCTTCTGGTACTTTTATGGTTTCATTTAAAAAATTTTTAAATCTTTGGTCCAACTGGATTGCATTGTGGTGTAAAGTGTGAGGTAGTGTACCCAGTTGTACCCAAACCATTTACTGATTAACCCATCACTCCCTCACTTCCTTGAAATACTACTGTTCCATAAATTAATTCCCTGTCTTCGTTACTTTTTGCCTGGACCACTGTAAGAGTTTTCCAGCATATCCATAATTCCAAACTGTTGTGAGTACTATTGCCTGATTAATTTTCCTTATACAAACTCTGACCAAACCTTCTTTAATTCAAAACCTTCAGAGGCTCCCTGACGCCACAGTTGAAAATAAGCCCTCACACCCCACTGCACTCATAGAAAACCAGAACAACTTTTTCTTTCTCTTATTTCTCATGATTTGCCATTTGAATTATCTGCAAGATTATTTTACTATTGCCTCTGTCCTTGCTAAACTTGATGCTTCATGATAGATTCCCTCTCATTTGTAAAATAAAGTTGAAACAACTGTAAGATCTGGTTCCAACTTATCTTTTTTTGGTCCTCTACCCTTAGAGGAAGTCAAACTGTTGGACTTGTTGCCTGTCCCTGAAAAGCCATGAGCTTTCCAATGTTTTTTTTTTTTTTTAAGATTTATTTTATTTACTTCTCTCCCCTTCCTCCCCCCCCCCCCCCCAACAGTTGTCTGTTCTCTGTGTCCATTTTGCTGCGTGTTCTTGTCCGCTTCTGTTGTTGTCAGCGGCATGGGAATCTGTGTTTCTTTTTGTTGCATCATTTTGCTGTGTCAGCTCTCCTTGTGTGCGGTGCCATTCTTGGGCAGGCTGCACTTTGTTTTGCACTGGGTGGCTCTCCTTACAGGGTGCACTCCTTGCGCATGGGATTCCCCTACACGGGGGCACCCCTGTATGGCACGGCAGTCCTTGTGCACATCAGCACTGCGCGTGGGCCAGCTCTACACGGGTCAAGGAGGCCCGGGGTTTGAACTGCGGACCTCCCATGTGGTAGATGGACGCCCTAACCACTGGGCCAAGTCTGCTTCTCTCCAATGTTTTGTTCTAGTTTATACCATTTCCTGGATTTTATTTATTGGCTTGTGCTCAAATTGCTCCCTCAGTCTGTAGGCCACGGCCCACCCCATCCCCACCCCGCCCGCCCCCCACCAGCATTGCTGTCTTTTGAAAGCCCAATTCAACCTTCAGGGCTATGGCTGTGGGTCTGTTTCTCTTGCCCTGGGCAGAGTGAGCTCCTTGAGAGCAGGGGCAGTGTCCCTCCAATCTGTCGCCAGAGTGTAGTACAGCTTTTTGTCTCTAGGAAGCACTCTTGGTTACACATCTCCATCTGTTCCTGGCTGCAAGCTCCCTACCGGCATTACCTTTGTGTATTTGGGAACCTGGCCTCCTAGTCCCCAGGGCCTATTTGAGTTGGTTTCAGGAATGGTCTGGCAACCTAATGAATGTGTTGGGTTGTGCTGTGAGAGGCTGGAACATGGCAGGGCAGGAGATGAGATGTCCCTGCCTTCCCCTCAACCCCCCCAGTCCATACCCCATGGAGTTCCCTCACTCCCTCTTCTCCCCCAGTAGTAAACAATGACCATTCTACTACCCTGACTCTCCCTGGAGAATGCTCCAGGGTCTCTCTCCTCCCTCTCTCATAGCCCTCTGAAGAGAATACTGCTGAGCTGGTAGTACTTCTGCCCCCTATCCCCACCCCACACTCCCTCCTGGCACCAGGAGGCAGGGTGGCCATGCCAAAGTTCCTGCTCTCCCTCTCCTCATTCAAAGGCACCTTTTCCCAGGATGCCCAGGCCATTCCCAGGCACCACCTGCTCCCTCATTGCACCCCTGCCACCTCCATTATTCTAAGCACCCCTTTTCTTATGGGAAGCATTGGCCCTTGGCTGAAGTGTCTCTCTACCTCCAAGGGCCCCAGGTATCCTAGGAGCTCCAGAGCTCATAGAGATCAGGGATGGTAAGCTGGGAACCAGGTGCCAAATCTAACCTGCTGAGCTACTTGGCTTGGCCAAAATTGTGTTTTTTATTGTTGTTGTTTTAAATTTTATTTCAATTTCAAAAAATAAAATAACAGACAAAAGTCAGCTTAACAAATTATGGAAGCCTTAAAAATCCTGCTCAGACACTAAAAACAAACTCAATTGTTTCTCCAGTGTTCAGAAAAAATGAAAAAATGAGGACAGATTAATTAAATGACATGACCAAGGTCTCCTTGTTAAGGTAGAAAACGAAAAAAAAAAAAGCTCGATCATATTCATGTCTCATAAAACTAAATCCCATATATATATTTGAATCTTTAGCATTGGTATAGAATTGTGTTTTTTGAAGGCCTCATCAGAGGAGAGACCCCAGAAATCTCCAGCCTTTTAGTATCTAGGCTTCTTCCACATCCTGCCTTTCTCCCTTACACCCTAAATCCTGTCTTTATTATCCCTAAAAATATCTGTTCAGCTTCTGGAATTCACTTGTCTGCCACAGTTTCCCTCCTTCCCACTTGTTGCCTCCCCAAATCCTGTTCTCTTCTCCTGACTCTGACTGCCAGTTCCCCAAGCCTGCCCTGTTCTTCTCATCTTCTCCCAGGCATCATGTTCTTCCCTTTTAGTTTTCCTAACTCCATCTCTCTCACCAGATCCCCCAAAGCCCCCATCTTCCTTTCTCCAGCCTTAGAAGAATCCAACCATCCACTGAAAGGGGGATCATCCGAAAAATCAAAGTCAGCTCATTATTTGTTTTCCTACAAATCTCCAGAGATTTTTCTACAAGCTACAGGACTGGTGGTAATAAGGATGAAGACTTGCGCCCTGCCTGGCCTACCTAGAAGACCCTGTGTATGCTGCCTCTTGCAAACTTCTTCAGCCTTCTCTCCTCCCACAACCCTCTGACAACCCCATAACCCAGCATATTTAACTTATTTTTTGTTTTTATTTTTTTATAGCCATTTCAGCCCCAGCCATGAGCCTCTGTAGTGGCTTTCCCCCTCACTCATTCTTCCCTTGGCTGACTTCCTCTCGCCCAGCTCTTTCTATGGATAGATATATTTGTATGTAAAGGCACTGAACAAGGCCTGAAAGGATAGATATATTTGTATGTAAAGGCACTGAACAAGGCCTGAAAGGATCCACGACAAACAGATAAATAGTTGCTACCTCTGTGGAGGATGAGAGGTGATCAGAACTGAGGAGGAGATGGCCAATGGGTACTTTAGCCTTATCTGTAAATTTTTTATTTTTTGCAAGCAGACTGTCATTTCTTTCTTTCTTGTGGGATAATGAAACAAACCAATGAACCAGTTTAATATCAGGAAGCCTCCCCCAAATTTCCCAGGCAGATGGAACTATTATTGGCAGCCTTTAGCATTGGTGAAGTAGGTGCCATGTGGTCAAGGTAACCTCTTTATTTTTTAAAAATTTATTTCTCTCCCCCGCCCCCGTCTGCTCTCTGTGTCTACTTGTTGTGTGTTCTTCTGTGTCTGCTTGCATTCTTGTCTGCGGTACCCAGGAAACTGTCGCTCTTTTTGTTGCGTCATCTTGCTGCATCAGCTCTCCATGTGTGCGGTGCCACTCCTGGGCAGGCTGCTCTTTTTTCGCGCTGGACGGCTCTCCTTGGGGGGCGCACTCTTTGCGCGTGGGGCACCCCTACACGGGGGACACCCTGCGTGGCTCAGCACTCCTTGCGCACAGCTGCACTGTGTGTGGGCCAGCTCACCACACGGACCAGGAGTCCCTGGGTATCAAACCCTGGACCCTCCATTGGTAGGCGGACGCTCTGTCAGTTGAGCCCACAACCACTTCCCAAGGCAACCTCTTTATATTTGGATGTACAGGTGGTGAGGAAGCTGCAGAAGGGTCTTGATCAGGCCCTCTCAATAATACCTCCCAACCAGTCCCTGTATTCAGCCTCAACTAGGACAGTACTCCTGGAGTCTTACAGTGATGAGGTGGGCTGGGGCTAGATACTTGGATTCCTGTGGAGATAAGGGTAGTGGCTATGGCAGCAGGAAGCAGGGCTGCAGCAGGATTTAGTGAGCAGCCTCCCCCCAAGTCCTTCCCACTCCTTCCATGCCCTCCGGCTCCCTTCCAGCTATCCATCTCCAACCCCACCCTGAGCCTCAGAATTACAAGAAGAACTTCAGGCAAGACACACTCCACACCATTTAGAACTCCATGAAGAACAACTCCAGTCTGCCCATCTCTTTATAAGTAACTTTTATTTTTATTTACAACAGAATCAGTGGCTTTATTCCTCCATCTTTTGGGACCCGTGGCATCAGCAGCCATTTGGAAAGTCTGCAGTGAAGTCAAATTCATTCTGCCCCAGCCACAGCTCCGGAAGCTCATTGGCTTGGTCTAGTCCCAGTTCCACCACCAGCGACATCAGCACCTCCTCATCCACTGGATCCGAATCAATGATAGCAGGGCTCTGGGCACCAGCAGGAGAGAAAGACCCCGCCCCTCCTACCTGGGCCCCAAAGCCCCAGTTTTGCTGGGACCCTGCCTCCCCGGGTTGGCCTGGAATGTTGGTAGCCATTCCATGATACTGGCTATTAAGTTTCTGGAGCTGCATACTGGCCAGCAGGTGAGGGGCAGGGTGCAGGTTGAAAGATGGGGGTTTAGTGGGGGGGTTAGCAGTAGGAGAGCCTATTGGAGATGGAGATCCCGAGGAACTAGTGGGACCCCCACCGGCCTTGGTTCCACTTGAGGCCACCCCGGGGTAGTGTAGAATAGTCACTGCTTTGCGATCTTTCACCCCCAGGTTAGGGTAGGCCAGAGAGCTCATCTCTTGGTTGGCATCCTAGAAGACAGAAAAGCACACACCATAGTACACCAGCTCCTGGCCTATCCCTTGCCCATTCATCAGTTCCAGAAGGCTCTTCATTCAGGGCTAAAGGTGGGTAGGCAGCCAGAGGCCCTCTCCTGGAGAGCTAGACTCTCAGCTTAAGCATCCTTTTGCTACCACACCCCTGAGTCCTGTGCTCAGACCCAAGTTCTAGGCCTGGGGCACCTGCCATCCCAAGTGGGTTTGCTACGTTCATCTCTTTCTCTTTGACTTTTACCTCAACATTCTACAGAGAGCAGCTCGTGTGTTGATGGAGGAGTGTTGTTTGGGAATTCTGCACATGTGTATGATTGTTTTATAAGTTTACAACTTCTGTCATAAAAATATATATTTAAAAAATAATAATAGGGTGAGTTGGGGGAAAAACACATCAAATGTAAGATAAGAATTATGATCAGTAGTAAGATTTTGACAGTGTTCTTTCATAGTTTGCAACAAACGTCTCATGACAATGCAAGGTGTTGGTGGAGGGTTGATGTATGGGACCCCTGTATGATGTTATGCATGTTTGTTTTGTAAGTTCACAACTTTTACTATACACTCAACCTCGCTTTAGAATTTTCAATGGAATGGTCTTGTTCTAATTTTATTTCTCTGCACCCTTCGCTGCCATCTTTCAACACTCCTAGAGGGCTCAACTTGACCACATTTGCGGAGAAGCTATTTTCATTCTCCCCAGAGAAAGGCCTGCTGCCTCCTTTCTGCCCAAATATTCCAGATCCCACACCTAGGAGGGCTTGGCACATGACCCCAGACAAAGTAGTCTTTCCAGGCCTCAGTGTTTCTTCATCTGTAAAATGGCAAAAGTTACCTCCTTCACAGGTGAGGTGCCACCCTTGACATCAAGCGCAGGCCTCGACATAGTTGGCATTTCAGAGACTTGGCAGAAGTTGAATAAATTGGTGTGAGGTGGTGCTGCCAGCTGGAGTGGTCGTGCTGTATGTGAGAGAGAAGAAGTGAAAGGGCACAAGGTTTCACTGACCAAGAAAGTTCTCCCAAAGCTTGAAGCAGGGCAACGCTGTCTGACTGCAAGGCAAGGACAGCCACGGGGTTAGACCCAAGACCAGAAATCACCTAAGCAGAGGTAGAATCATATTGGAACTTTTGCCTGCAGCAGGAAAGGTGCTCTATTCAGTAAGGTTATGTGCAGGCAGCTAGCTCCCCACATCGCCAGGAGGGAAGGTACACGAGTGCTTCCTCCGGCAAGTGATTTCAGTTTCAGGTTGTGTGTTTGTGGGGTGGTGGTGGTGGTTTTGGTGGTAGTGGTGGTGGTGAGGATGGTGCTGTCCCTGGTTCTCAGAGGAGGAATATCCCTGAGAGAGTGGAGCACTGTCACAATGGGCCATGAGTGCCAGGGCTGGAGATCCGGGCCTCTACTGGAATTGGGAGAAAGTGGGAAGCAATTAGGGTGAGGAAGACTAGAAGGCCAGAGGCAATGGCACAAGACAGGACAGGAAAATGTCCCCAAGGCAAATGTCATGATTGGCCTCAAAGCCGTGCTTTGGGACATGTATGTGAGAGAGGCAGGGCTGATCTAGGTGGTCTGGGAACTCTAAGGCAGTCAGAAAGCAACTAGTAATGCCTTGGTTTCCTCCGTGCCTCAAGGTCCCTCCAAGACAGCTCCAGCCTTGGACTTTCCCAGGACATTGGCCCCAGAGCTCTGAGCCCAGGCACACTCATCTCTTGGTGATGCAGGATTCAGAACATTCACTCTATGGCTGAATAATATTCCATTGGGTAGATAAGCCACATTTTGTTTATGCCTATATCATCTTTGCACCAGTTTATGTGTGCACGCATGTGTGGCGGGGGGTGGGCAAACAAGAAAAAGATAGAAAAAGAAAGAAAAATGGAAGAAAACATGGCAAAAAAAAAAAAATCAGATGTTCTATCTCCATCCACTGCTGGATTGAAGTCCTGTTCCTCTGAGGCAATCCTAGGATATTCCAAACCAGTGAAAGCTACATCCCTCCTTCTAATCTAATCCATGTCCTCTAAAGAGCTCTCACACCTTCAGTATCACACAATTTTTTTGCCCTCAGAAAAATGCCTGGGGGTCCCTGTCCATCCGTTCCTGTTTGTTCCTACCCAGTCTTCCCTCTCTTTTATGCTGTCTGGTATTCGAATGTACAACAACAAGAAACAGAAAAAAAAAAAGAGAGGAGAATAAAAAGTATCTTTGCTTTGATAACAGTTCGTGGGGAAGAGCATTTTACCGTGTCTCCGTCTTTAGGCTGTCAGCTTCCCTAGGCAAGACCCTGTTTCTATTCAGATCTGTTGCCTCCCAGCACTGCCCCTCACCCCTCAACAGACCCTTACCCCCCACACCGGCTGGGGCCTGTGCTCTGTAGGCACTCAGTAAGTGTTGTTGAATGTGTTTGCTGAGGCAATCTTATTTCGATCAGAATCCCTGGCCCTGCTTCCCCGTTTTCTGTTCACCTCCAGCCTCCTGCCACTTCCCCCCACCCCACCCCCACCCATCCCACAGCAAAACTTGGCAGAGCAGAAACATCCCAGCCTGCTGTCCAAGCCGCGAGCTGATCGCTGCGAAACGGCTACAAGAGGCGGCTGGGAAACCCTGAGCAACAAGTGCCTCACTGGTTGGTCCCTCCTGGCCCCGGGCCACCAGTTCCCGGTCCCACCGTCCGCCTTGAGCTTTGGACCTCCTCGTGGATGGGTAGCCCCCTCCCGCTTAGATCTGGGTGGGGAGGGGAGAGGAAGGAGAGGAAGGAGAGAAAAGGGAGAGGCAGGTAGGGGGGCTGCCCCTTTAACCTGCTGGGGGACCAAAAGTTAAAATGGCACCGACCGAATCGCTGCCATCTCGATTGCTATTTTTTCACTCAGAAGGAGAAATTTAAAAATCCAAGCAGCTCTGCGGCTTGGCTTGGACGCACTCTAACCAGACCAGTCAGTTTAACCACCTGAAAACTAAAGGCCTGTTTTTTACGGACTGCTCCGCTGCCCTCCTAGCCGCATCCCAGGTGAAGCCGCCGGGCCGAGGGCGGAGGGGAGCATCCCTGCCAGGTAGGCGCGAGCACCCAAGCCAACAGGGCCCCCCAGCGTCCGTTCCCACAAGTGCTGTATCAGGAACTGATCGTAGAGACGGGATGGACCCGCGCCGGGTGGTCTCGCTCGGGGAGGCGCACTCCTGCACCAGTGACCGCCACTGCTGAGCCTCACCAACACTTACTGAGCCCCCACTGAGCACCCAAAGTCAACGGGACCCCAGGCCAAGCCTAACCCTAAGCCAAACCGCCTGCGGTCCGTGTTATGAACCCCGCTAAGAGAAGAGTGAGAGAAGCACGGAGAGGTGCGGTAACTTGCCCAAGGTCACAGCTAGAAAGTGGCGGAGGCAGGATTCGGAGCCGGGTCCGTCTGACTCCCAAGTCCTACTCTTCACGAGGCAGGAACTCTGCACTCTATCCCGCCTGGCGGCCCTCGTTTATAGGGAGAGGGGTGTGTGCGTGCGTGTGTGTGTGTGTGTGTGGGGGGGGGGGGTTGGGTGAAGAGAGCAGCGGTCGACTGGTAGTAGCGGCAAGTTGACCAAATTTTCTAACTTCCAACCCGCAATTCCGCCTAACTCGGCCCCCAAAGCCCTTTTCGACTTCAGCCCCCAAAGGAAACCTGAGCTGTGTGCAGACCCCGAGCCGGAGCATTCCAGATGCTGTCCCGGCGATTAGCAAAGTCGGTGGAAGCCGAGCTGGAGAAAGCGCGGGCGCGGGGAAAAAGGGTGCTGCATCTCCCCGGGAGCAGCGGGCGCCCGGCCAGACTGGCCCACCGGCAGGAGAGATCCCTACACCCCCCCACCCCACCCCCAGTCGAGCAGCTAGCAAACAGAAAACAAGTCCCCCTAGAACCCCGAGGCCTGTCCAGCAGACGCCTGCTCCCCAGGCTGGCTCCGCGGGAGTTTCCTGTCCCGCCGTCCTGCCCCGCGCCCTGCCGGGAGCCTCGGCTTACCTCTGCGAAGCCGCCTGTCCTGGAGAGAGGGAAGAGCGGAGCCGGATGAGCCGCTGGAGAAGCGGCGGAGACCCCAGCCCCTGGCACGCAAGCCGCCGCCGCCGCGAGCAGGTCGCACTCACTGCCCGCGGCCACGCCGGTGGCCACCCGACCCCGGGACCCCTGGGAAAAGCCCGCACAGCCGAGCCGCGCCTCGCGGCAGCCGCGCCGCACCGTGCCGCGCCAAGCAGCTCCGGCCCGAGCCGGTACTCTCCCGCCCGCCTGTCCGCAGCTTCGGCGCGGGACTCTGGGGCGGTGGCGGTAGCGGCTACCGCGCTCCCCTCTCCGCGCGGGGAAACCGCCTCTCAAGCCTCCCGCGGAGCCCTGACGCACATGCACAAGGCACCAGGCTGGCTTCGGCTAGGAATCCCAGGAAGGACAGACCCTTTCGCCCCCTCCTTTTCTCTCTTCCCCCAATTTCCACGTCTTTATAACCGGCTCAGGGCATTATTAGCACATGTCCTGGCTCGTGGGCGAGTTGGTGGCAAAATCTGAACTGGATACTTACGGAGGGTCCCGAGCGGGTGCTGTGCCTCCCTCTGTCCTCTTCCTCCTCGCCGGGAACGGCCCGAGCCGGCGGGCTCCGGGCGGGCGGGAGGGCGGCCGGCGGAGCGAGCCTCCTCTCGTCAGCTCAGCGGTGCCCCTTCTGCAGCTGTGCCGCCGGCTACATTTTATAGCGGCGGCTGGCGTGTGTGGCCCTTTAAAGGCGCTCGAGCTGGTGCAGTCACCGCAGATCGTGTGAAAGCTAAGGGCGGGTTGGGGAACGGTGTCCGCGCGGCCCCGCCGGGCAGGCAGCCTCGGGGACCTGCCCTGGCTCCCGAGGTGGGGCTGTTGGACCAGGACAGCTGGCCCCCCACGCCTAGAGCCCGGATCCGCGCCTGCGTTCCTAACGTGACGGGGGCCCTGGCCCAGGACCCGGGCTCTCCCTACTTTCCTGCATGGACTTGCCCAATAAATTCCACTTGGTAATTTCGCTGAGGCGAGGGAGAGCCTTTAGTGTCTGTTTTCTGACCTAAATCTAGCCGGTGGCCAGAGAGGGCTGCAGGCGGGAGAGGGGTGGTGGAGGAAAGCTGTGGGATCAGGGAATGAGTCGGAGGAGGGGGATGCACCCGGGACGGGGTCAGTGGGGCAGGGTCCGGGTTTTCTGCAAGGCTTTCTCGGGGCCGGTCTTCTCGCTTCGGGCCACACCGTCTCCCTTGTTGAAGGGCCGAGGACGCGGGGTCCCTTTATCCTCAAGTCATTAGATTCTGACCAGAGGGCCTGTCCGGCAGCGGTGGCTTTCCCTGGAGGTCTGAGCCGGGGGTCGAGCCCGAGGGTTGTTCTCCTGTGACCAACCCAGGGTGGAAGGAGGCTGTCGGTAAACTGCGCGGAGAAATGCTGCCCTGTGGAACAGCGGAGCCAGGTGCAGCTCACCAGGCTCGCCGAAAAGCCAAGAACAGGCAGCGGGGTACGCAGAGCTTTCCCCGGGCTCGCAGGCATTCCTCTTCTCTTCCCATGATACCAGGTCACTTTATTACGATAATACAGTCATTTCTATCTAGCAAGAACATTTTGCCATTGGAACACATCTTTCTCTGGTTGAGATGTTATTTTACTAATCCTTACCAAAAAGAGGTTCGAGTCTTTTCCCTCATCCCAATTTGTGTTCCTTGTGGCCCACAAGTTCCCATCTCACCCCTTGCAGGAAGGCCACCAAGATTATCCTGATAGCGAACTCCCTTTTTGTCCTCTTTCAGCAACAGCTACTCAGTTTACACTGTTCATAAAAACCCACTCTTGAGAAAAGTCTTGAGGTTAAAAATGGGGGAAGGGAGACGGTCATGAAGTCATTTTCGCTATTATATGTGTTTTGTCTTCTTAATTGGGTTTGAAGACCAGAAGGTCTCTCTCTCTCTCTCTCCCTCTCCCTCCCTCCCTCCCTCCCTCTCTCTCTCTCTCTCTCCCCCCCCTCCCTCTCTCCCCCTCTCCCCTCTCTCTCTCCCTCTCTCCTTTCCTCTCCTCTCCTTTCCTTTTTTTTTTTTTTCAATGCCCTGCATTTCCGCTTCTAACAAAGTTTTGTTTGTTGACTGACTGAAAGCCTTACTGACATAAAGATGGGGAGCAAACAGGAAAGGTTCCTTGGCACCCGGAGGAAGCTGGGGCGTGTCCTAGACGCCAGGTAAACCCGTTCCCCAGTCCAGATAGCTGTCCTGCGCACCTCCACTCCTTCCCATCGCGCCCCCGCCCCAGCCCCGCCTCGCCCCATCCCTCCCCAATCACAAACCCGGGTAACAACCACACCCCACGCACCCTCCAGCAGTTTCTCACTTTGCCCTGCTGCCGTGTAGTATGGTTTCCCTCAGATTAAAGGCGGGGGCTGTCGGTACCCTACAGCCCTGCAGAGTTAGCACGGGAAATACACAAGCCTTCTGGGTGCTTGCTTAGTTGGGGGGTGGGGTAGGGGTGGGAGACTTTTCTGTGAAAACCTTGCGGTGGAGAAAAAGCGGTCTTCTAGGCCTTCGGCTTTCCAAATGTTTTGCTAATTTGGATCCTCCCCCACTCCCCACCCCCCAGCCCTCGACCTCCCTTCTCTCCCTGCTCCGCAGCAATTTGAAAGTGGCGGCGACAGCGACTCCGCTGCAGGCTCCGGATCCGGGTGGTAGGAATCCGCCTTCCATCTATTGGATGTCTCCCAGGCCAATTGTTAGAAAGAGGCAAATGTTCCTGTCGGCTTCTGGAGTGTCTCCGAAGCAGTTGCTCAATAGCCAGCCCCCTCCCCCATCCGGACCATTGAAGGGCAGCAAAAGGAGCGCCCTCCATCTCATTTCTCTGTGCCCACAAGCCAAAAAGGTCCTCCCCACTGGTGACTTCCTGTCATCTCCTTTGCCCACCTCCTGGGGACCAGGAAAGAGAAAGGCTTCAAGTACTCAGCTTTGGAGTACAAAAGCTATCCTCTTCCCGTTTAGGGGAGATGGGAGAAGAAGTCCGTTGCAGAGGCCGGGAAGGAGCAAAGGAGACTTTTGGATTTCTCTGAAAATATCTCTTGAATCACTGACTTCTCAGTCTGCTCCAGCCAAACTCAATAGCTCTCCTGTGAACTCTTATCTCCAACTTGGTAACTAGACTACTAGTTCTCTAAGCAAAGAGAGGACAGGAATGGTCTCTCAGCAAGAACCTTATGTGCAGTAGCACAGGCCAGGCAGATTCCTACTCATCATTTCTTTTAATTCCCACGATTGCCCTGTGAGATAGGGTCTCCTGAAGTCCAGCAGATTTGCCCGGGGAGTTCACAGAGTGAGGACTTGGGGTTGGAGTAGGAGAGGTAACCCAGGTCAGGTTGGCTGCAAGCCCTTACTCTTGCTGGCATTGTCTGGGCGGATAAGCAGGCCCTTTGGAGTGGTGGTCATGAGTGAAGATTCAGGGGTCATTCAGCCTCGGTTTAAATCCCAACTTTGCCTTGCACTGGCTGTGGGATCTTAGGCCAAGTGGGTACATTCTCTGGGCCTCAGTTTTCCCATCTGTTAAATGTGTGTGTGTGTGTAATAATGATACCTACTGTGTAGGATTGTTATAGGGACTGAAGGTAAGACTTAGCCCTGCCAGTGTCTGCTCTGGAGTAAATGCTCAATAAATGCTGGTTGTTATTATACTGTGAACTTTTTCTTCTTTCCTCCTAACCCCACCTTAGTGCAATGCTTAGAGTTAAGTACTTGCTTACTGATTAGTTTAAAAACCAGGTTGAGGAGATGTAGAAGGTCTATAAACTCAGGAAGGGGAGGGAATAAAATGTGGATTTTTTCTCAAAATCCCACCCTCTTGAATCAAGGGCTGCCTGAGTGATATGACAGAAATAAATTCAGGACCAATAAAAGATGACCACTCACAGCCTGTAAACTTTGACTTGCAATTTGAAAAGTTTCCAGAAACATATCCCCAATATATGTGTAGAAAAAATTAAAAACCACAAGTGTTTGTTTAAGAATGCTTGGTGCGGAATTGTTCATAATGGTGAAAATGGGAAAGCATTCTCACTGTCCATGTTAAGGGAGTGTTCTCTTGGTACAGTAATGCTAAAATAAAATCATTCTGATTTTAAAAAACTCTTTTCATATAGGGGGCAAATGGCATCTGAGTGAGTGCACTTCATAATCTCTCCTGCAAAGGACCAGCTGAGCAGGTTTGAAATCTTGCTGGAGAAGGCTGTTTTGGGGACTTGCAAGGCAGGAGGAATCTGGACGTCAATTTGGAGACTGAGACAGAAGTAGTGCTTGCTAAAGGTAGAACTGTGGGTTTCTAGCACTGAGGTCAGAAGTTGTGGGGAGGCAGGACCCTTCCCCCTAGGGCTGGTAGCGGCAGTGTTCCCTGAAAACTGTTGGTTGTGTGGCGGTGTTCCCAAGCCCTGTGTACCCCAGATACGTGGTCCCCAGTTCTGTGTCCCCTAAGCCCCCGTAGCCCATGTTCCACAGACCCACATATCCCGAGTCTGCAAAATCCCCGACTTACCTTTCCCGAATCTAGCACTCCCCGAGGTACAGGATTGCCCTAGCCCTCCAATTTTGGACTGACTCAGTGAGTGGGAAGATTTAGGTGGAAGGTGCAGAAGGGCCTAACAAGTGCGGGTTCAATTTTCTAGTTCCCCCCTCTTTTTTTTTTTTTTTTTTTTTGAGATTGGAGGAGCATACCAAATGGCTTGGGGAGAGCCTGGGAAGAGAGGAGAGGTGAATCTGCTGAGAAAGCCCAATTTACCTAAAAGCCCTGGAATAGGAAACTTGGTCTGGGAGAAGGTGGAGTCAGAAAATCCACTAGCCCTCCTGTAGCCCATCTAAGGGAGAGGGACTGTTAGGACGTGTTTTGCAAGCTTCCAATAGCATATTTGGGGTTCCTGGTGAGGTGCGGGTGCTCTTTCTTTGGAAATTAAGAGTTATTGTTTTCTCTGGTGATTTGATTCACCAAGCAACCACTTGAATCTCCTACTGGACCCCTCACACAGCTTTCCTGTTGCCCTGGGAGAGAGGGAAGTGAGGAACAGAGAAAGGGGGAAGGTCAGGCTCCTAAGCATTTTATTTAACTGCAAAGAGGATTCCTTGCTTGAAACTTTGTCTGGTCTTCTTTGTTGGTTTGTTTTCTTGTTCTTCCTTCCTCTTTATGCCCCCATGGCCCTTTTTTCTTTTTTTCCTTTTTTTCTTGCTTGCTTTCCACCCCCACTCCCCACCCCTTTTTTTTCTTTCTCTTTTTTTTAAATGTTTTTTATATTAGGTGCTAAAGGGAGTGCTTCACATTTGCTGTGTTTCCTCATCCTTGGTTTCCTCTTTTCTGTGTGTGCTGATTTTGACTACATTTTTCTATGCTCCATCATTTATTGTTTCTTTTACATTTCACCTTTCTTTGTTTGGCTCCCAATTTTTCTGGCTTTTTATTTCTAACACCTTTGTACTGTTTTTGGTCTTTTATTCACTCTTTATATTATTGTCCTTTCTTTTCTCTTTCCCTCTCTCCTGACCACACTGGTCTTTTAATTCATACTATAGTCCTCCCCATATTCAGTTTACTATCTCATTATAGGTACTCCACTTTTCTTACTGTTATAACTCTACACAGCTTACATGAGCCTAATATCCATTCTCCTAGATCTCACATGGTTCTTCTGTTAACATTTACTATCATTTACTATCATTATTACTATTATACTTTTTCTTTTCTTACTCCTTTTGCTTTCTCTTGTCCTAATATTTTCCTTCAAGTGAACTTAGTCAATGACAAAGAAATAGAATGAGAAGAACAAAGTGACAAAGAGAAGACATAACACGCACACAAAAACAATCAATTAAGTCCTGAGACTAGACAAAGAAGCTAATCAACTGAATAAACCCACCAAGATAAAATGATGACCAGACAGCAACGAAAAACTACAAACCAAACCAATAATCAGTAAAACACGGCCCAATTCAATGTTCAAACTAATAACCAGGAAGAGGAGCAGAACATTGAACAAGTAATTAAAGCTCTCAAAACATATATTAGGGACCAATTTAATGAAGTGAAGGAAGAGATTAAGAATATGAAGAAAACACTTGGAGAGAATACAGAAAAAATTGTAATCATACACAAAAAGATAATGGATATGATGGTGATGAACAGCACAATCCAAGAAATCAAAAATATACTCTCAGCAAATAAAACAGCAGATTTGAAGAGTCAGAGGAAAGAATTTGTGATGTGGAAGACAGTACATCTGAAATCAAACAGATAGTAGAATTGATCGATAAGAAGATAGAAAAAATCCAGCAGGGACTTAGGGACCTGAATGACAATGCAAAATGCACAAACATACACATTATAGGCATCCCAGAAGGAGAAGAGAAGGGAAAGGGAAGAAGGGGTGTTGGAGGAAATAATGGCTGAAAATTTCCCAAATCTATTGAGGGAGATGGATGGATGTCCACGTCCAGGAAGCACAATGCACACGAAATAGCATAAATCCCAACAGGCTTACCCCAAGACATATACTTGTCAAATTATCCAATGCTCAAGACAAAGAGAAAATTCTAAAAGCAGCAAGAGAAAAGAGAACCATCACATACAAGGGAGGCTCCATAAGATTAAGTGCTGATTTCTCATCTGAAACCATGGAGGCAAGAATGCAATGGTATGACATAGTCAAGGTACTAAAAGAAAAAATTTCCAACCAAGAATACTCTATCCATCTAAACTAGCATTGAAAAATGATGGAGAGTTCAAAATATTCACAGATAAACAGAAACTAAGAGAGTATGCCAACAAGAATCCTGCCCTTCAAGAATTACTAAAGGGTGTTCTGCAGGAGGAAAGAAAATAAAACAGGAGAGACAGAGTTGGAGGAGAGTGTAAGAACAACTAAAAAGATAAAAAGAAAAAGAAAAAAATCAAAGAAAATATGACAAACACAAATCCAAAGAAAATATGGCTAATATAAGTAATTCCTTGAAAGTAGTAGCACTGAACGTCAGTGAACTAAACTCAGCTGTCAAGAGACTCCGACTGCAAGATTGGATAAGGAAATAGGACCCATCTATATGCTGTCTGCAAGAAACACATCTTAGACCCAGGGATTCAAGGAGGTTGAAAGTGAATGGTTGGAAAACAATCGTACAGGCAAACAATAACCAAAAAAGAGCAGGAGTAGCTATATTAATATCAGACAAAATAGACTTTAAATGCAAAACGATTGTGAGAGACAAAGATGGACACTACATTTTAGTGAAAGTGATAATCTTTCAAGAAGAAAGAACAATCATAAACACTTTTGCTCCTAACAGGCATGCCTCCAAATATGTGAGGCAAAGACTGGAAAAACTAAGTGAAGGAATAGATGCCTCTACAATTACAGTGGGGGACTTTAATACACCACTATCACCTTTGGACAGAACATCTCAAAAGAGAATCAATAAAGAAACAAAGACTTTGAGCAATATATTAGAGGAGCTGGACCTAATAGACATATATAGAACACTACACCCAAATAGAGCATGGTATACATTCTTCTCAAGTGCACACGGATCATTCTCCAAGATAAACCACATGCTAGTCTCAATGACTTCAGAAAGATAGAAATCATACAAAATAATTTCTCTGACCACAGTGGAATGAAGCTTGAAATCTGCAAAGGCCAGAGACCCAGATTTGGCACCAGTATATGGAAGTTAAACAACACATTCGTAGAAAAACAGTGGGTCAAGGAGGAACTCTCAAAAGAAATCAATAACTACCTTGAAACAAATGAAGATGATAACACAACGTATCAAAACTTATGGGATGCAGCAAAAGTAGTGCTGAGAGGGAAATTTATAGCCATAAATTCATACATCAAGAAAGAATAAAGGAGTAAAATTGAAGAAATAACTGTACACTTGGAGGAATTAGTAAAAAAGCAACAAACTAAACCCAAAGGAAGAACAAAGAAATAACAAAGATCAGAGCAGAAATAATGAAATAGAAAATAAGAAAGCGCATGAAAAAATTAACAAAACCAAGAGCTGATTCTTTGAGAAGATCAATAAAATTGACAAACCCTTAGCTAGACAAACAAAGAAAAAAAGAGAGAAGATGCAAATATACAACATAAGAAATGAGAAAGGGCATATCACCACTGACCCCACAGAAATAGACTATCATAAGAGGATACTTAGAAAAACTATATGCCAACAAGAAGGACAATTTAGAGGAAATGGATAAATTCCTAGAAACACATAAGCAACCTACATTGATGAAAGAAGAAATTGATGATCTCAACAAACCAATCACAAGTAAAGAGAATCAGTCATTAAAAGCTTCTCAACTAAGAGCCCTGGGCCAGATGGCTTCACAGGTGAATTCTACCAAACATTCTGGAAAGAACTAACTCCAATCTTGCTTAAACTCTTCCAAAAAATTGAAACAGAAGGAACATTGCCCAACTCATTCTATGATGCCAACATTACCCTAATACCAAAGCCAAACAAAGACACCAGAAGAAAGGAAAATTACAGAACAATCTCTTTAATGAACTTAGATGCAAAAATCCTCAACAAAATACTTGCTAATCATATTCAACAACACATTAAATGAGTTATACACCACGACCAAGTGGGATTCATTCCTGGTATGCAAGGAAGTTTCAACATAAGAAAATCAATTAATGTAATACACCATATAAAAAGATTGAAGGAAAAAAAGCACATGATCATATCTATAGATGCAGAAAAAGTTTTGACAAAATACAGCAGCCTTTCTTAGTAAAAACACTGCAAAAGATTGGATTAGAAGGAAACTTTCTGAACATGATAAAGGGTGTATATGAAAAACCCACAGCTAACATCATTTACAATGTTGAATTCCTGAAATCCTTCCCTCTAAGATCAGGAACAAGACAAGGATGCCTACTATCATCCCTTCTATTTAACACTGTGTTAGAAGTACTTGCTTGAGCACTGAGGCAAGAACCAGATATAAAAGGCATCCAAATTGGAAAGGAAGAAGTCAAAATTTCACTATTTGCAGATGATATGATCCTATACATAGAAAACCCTGAGAAGTCTACAAGAAAGCTTCTAGAACTTTTAAATGAGTTCAGTAATGTCACAGGTTATAAGACCAATGTGCAAAAATCAGTAGCATTTCTGTACACCAATAATGAGCAATCTGAGGAGGAAAGCAAGAAACAAATACAATTTACAATAGTAAATATTAAAATCAAATACCTAGGCATAAATTTAACTAAAGAGGTAAAAGACTTATACACAGAAAACTGCACAACTGTTCAAGGAAATCAGAGAAGACCTAAATAAATGGAAGAATATTCCCTGTTCATGGATAGGAAGATTAAATATTGTTAAGATGTCTATCCTACCAAAACTGATCTACACATTCAGTGCAATCTCAATAAAAACCAACACAGCATTCTTTAATGAACTAGAAAAATGAACTATGAAATTTTTTTGGAAAATAAAGAGGCCCTGAATAACCAAAGACATATTGAAAAAGAAAAATGAAATTGGAGGAATCACATAACCTGACTTCAAAACATACTACAAAGCTACAGTTATGAAAACAGGATCGTATTGGCACAAGGATAGACACAGTGACCAATGGCACCAAATTGAAAGTTTTGATATAGATTACCATATATACAGTCATATGATATTCAAAAAGACTGCCAAACCCACTCAAGTGGGAGAGAATGGCCTCTTCAACAAATGGTGCCTGGAGAACAGGATACCCATATATAAAAGAATGAAAGAGGATTACCAACTCACACCTTATATAAAAATCAGCTCAAGGTGGATAAAAGACCTAAATATAAGAGCGAAGATGATAAAGACCTTTGAAAACAATGTAGGGAATCATCTACAGGACCTTGTAATAGGAAACGGCTTCATGAACTTCACCCCAAAAGCATGAACAGCAAAAAAAGAAATAGATAAATAGGACTTCCTCAAAATTAAAGCCTTTTGCACCTCAAAGGAGTTTGTCAAGAAACTGAAGACAGCCTACTCAATGAGAGGAAATATTTGGTAACCGTATATCTGATAGGAGACTAATAAAGAACTCCTATATCTCAAAAATAAAAAGACAACCCATTTAAAAAGTGGGCAAAAGACCTGAACATATGCTTCTCCAAAGAAGAAATACAAATGGCTTAAAAGTACAAGAAAAAATGCTCCAAATCACTAGCTATTAGAGAAATGCAAATCAAACTACAATGATATGGCATCTTACTCCCATGAGACTTGCAGCTATCCAAAAAACAGAAGACTATGAGTGCTGGAGAGTGTGTGGAGGAATGGGAACACTCATCCACTGCTGGTGGGAGTGCAGAAGGATCCAGTCATTCTGGAGGACAGTTTGGCAATTTCTCAAAAAACTAGCTATAGGTTTGCCATATGATCCAGCAGTTCCACTTCTGGGTATATACCCAGTAGAACTGAAAACAAGGACACAGACCAATATATGCACACCAATGCTCATAGCAGCATTATTCACTATTGCCAAAGTTGGAATCAACCCAAATGCCCATCAGCAGATGAATGGATAAATAAAATGTGATATATATGTACAATGGAATACCACTCAGCTATAAGAAGGAATATAGTACAAATATATGTGATAACATGGGTGAATCTTGAGATCATTATGTTGAGTGAAGCAACCCAGGCATTGAAGGACAAATACTACATGACTTCAATGATATGAAATAAGTAAACCAAGCTGTCTTAAAGAGCTAGAGACTGGATGATAGGCTTAAAGGAAGTTGGGGAGAGAGGAAGTTTGCGAGCTGACACCTACGTGGGTGAAATCTATGATAAGCTGGAGGTAAGTATTTGTACAGGGAAGGGGTAAAATGGGGGCATAGAGATAACATTTGGGTGGGGCTTTGCAGGCTTGTAGGGGGCTAGGGATGGGAGGATGGGTCAGGTGGCCCAAGAAATTAGAGGGAGGTTGGGGGGAACATTTGGACATAGGAGATTGTCAGGTATGTGGTCGAAACTGTAATGTTGAGAAAACTCTTTAGAAAATATAATAAGGAAGGTTACCTGCTTAAGATGCTTAAGTGGGGGGAGGGCATTTGACACAGGGCAGGCTTCTAGGAGGTGTGTGAGTGCTCCTTTTGTCATAGTGGGTTATATCATTGGGTGGAGACCCATAAAATGAGTGTGAAGGTATACCCACATCCTGGGGAGGACTGATGTTCTCAAACAGAGGGAATTGTGTGTCTCGAGAGAATTGGTGGCTCCCAATGTGTTAGGGCAGTCAAGTATGTCAAGCCCTCAACATTGTTGCAAGTATCTGTGAATATGGTCCTTCAAGTAAGGAAGATTGATTGTCACTGTGGGCGCTGTGGGGAGGGGGAGAGAGGTATTGAATAGATGGAATCAGGGTAACTGTGGGGCAATGGAAGTGTTCCACAAGATTATGCAATGATGGATATAGGACATGTTAAATTACACCAAAAATGTGTAAAAGTCTATAGGATAAAACATAAACCATAATGTAAAACATAAGATAACTAAAAATTTAGACAATTGCATAATCTAAAATATAACCCATAATGTAAACCAAAATGGAATCTTGTTTGAAAGCTATCTGTCAATATCTGTACATCAGCTGCAGCAAATATAATATGAACATTAAAAATATCATTGCTGGGGAAGGGGCAAAGTGTTTGATGTTGGATATGTGGGAGTACCCTATACTGTATATGTGAGTGACTGTGATCTAAACCTTTGTGAAGACAAAACTAATACTTAGAAAAAAAAGGAAAAAGAAAGGATGTAGACACTGAGGAAGAAAAGAAAGAAATTCCATTGCCACTTTACATACAGGCCAACACCTGTTGCAGTGATGAAAGGCAAAATGTCAAAAACAAAAGTTTTTCATTTTTTGATTTTTTGATACCCCAGTTATTTTTACTTTATTTTAGTTTTTCTAAATTAGTATGTGTTCTATATCTAACTTTTAAACCCATCGCTATATTCCATTTTATATTAATGGAATTTGGCAGTACATTAGGCTTCATTTTTTGAAGAAATTTTGGACCACAGAGAGGTTCAACTATGGCAGGGGAGGAACAGTGGTGTGGGATGTTATTGATGGGGAGCACATGGTTGGAAGGGAGTTCTCCAGGGCATATATACAGGGTACATAAAAAATGTTTGGGTATTTTCATAGTAGGTACAGTTAAAAGCGACAACTGAGGAGTGCTGAGTTCCTAGCCGGAGGAGCTCTATCACATTCCCCAGTGGAACAGAAACAATCCCCTAAGTACAATGGCAAAGACCAACAAAGAAGGATGGTCCAACAATGAGCCCTTGATACAGATAACTATGCTTATGAGTCTGTGCGCTTGAAATATGAACTAGGCCTAGAGCTGCAGGGTACCTAAGAGTTACCTCCGGAGAGCCTGCATGTTGCTCAACTGTGGCCACTCTCTAAGCAAAACTAAGCATGTAAATGTATTACCTTTCCCCCAGTGTGGGACATGACTCCTGGGGATGAGCCTCCCTGGCACCAAGGGATTACTACCAAGCACCAGCCAGTGATGTAACTAGAAAAAAACCTTGGTGGCAGACTTGGCCCAGTGGTTAGGGCATCCGTCTACCACATGGGAGGTCTGCAGTTCAAACCTTGGGCCTCCTTGACCCATGTGCAGCTGACCCATGCGCGTGCTGATGCGTGCAAGGAGTGCCCTGTCATGTAGGGGTGTCCCCCGCATAGGGGAGCCCCATGTGCAAGGAATGCGCCCCATAAGGAGAGCCACCCAGCGTGAAAGAAAGTGCAGCCTGCCCAGGAATGGTGCCGCACACATGAAGAGCAGACACAACAAGATGATGCAACACAGATTCCCGTGCAGCTGACAACAACAGAAGTGGACAAAGAAGACTCAGCAAATAGACACAGAGAACAGACAACCGGGGTGGGGTGGGGGGTAGGGGAGAGAAATAAATAAATAAATCTTAAAAAAAAAAGAGAAGAAAAAAACCTTGAATAAAAGGGTCGATTCAGACCAGCAGAATATTTCAGCCTTCATGTAATATCAGGAGTTAAAAACTGCTTTATGACTTTGGATAAAAGGGAGAAATAGGGGAACGGACTTTGGCCCAGTGGTTAGGGCGTCCGTCTACCATATGGGAGGTCCGCGGTTCAAACCCCGGGCCTCCTTGACCCGTGTGGAGCTGGCCATGCGCAGTGCTGATGTGCGCAAGGAGTGCCGTACCACGCAAGGGTGACCCCCGCGTGGGGGAGCCCCACGCGCAAGGAGTGCACCCTGTAAGGAGAGCCGCCCAGTGTGAAAAGAAAGCACAGCCTGCCCAGGAATGGCGCCACCCACACTTCCCGTGCCGCTGACTACAACAGAAGCGGACAAAGAAACAAGACGCAGCAAACAGACACCAAGAACAGACAACCAGGGGAAGGGGGGGGGGAATTAAATAAATAAATAAATAAATCTTTTAAAAAAAAAAAAGGGAGAAATAGAAAGGACAAATGAGTTTATATGGCTATGAATCTCCAAAAAAGAGTCGGGAGATCATCAGAGGGGTAATGCTTATGCACATCTCAGCAGGATCCCATAGACAGCCAAAGTAGATACACTCCATGTACTGGTTCTCCTGAGGGCTACAGAGACGCACAGGTTCTATGGTCATGGCAGATGGCTCTGGAGTTCAATGCCATGTCAGTTGGCCCTACTTTGGAGTTTGTATTTCTGAATGTGATGGATTTAGACTCAGATGTGACCCTGGTACACATGCCTCTTCTGTCACTTTTACTGAACCTGTGGTTGGCACTGGGGTTGTTGTATACTCAGGAGACCTGAATCTCTGGACTGTCTATGTGACAGCCAGGTCCTGAGTGTCAGCAAACTTGCAACTCCTACCCTCTGGTTCATTGGATTTACCCCAGTCAGCTAACAGGAAGTTGAATAAGGTCAGCCACTACACCAGGGAGCCGGGAGTGTCTACAACTTCAAGCAGGAGAATTGCATCCATTATCCATGTGAAATCTAAGCCCCTTCTCGATGTAGAGGTGGAGGGGACATAACCATCCCAGGGTCCACAGGATGGAGAAATAGAGTATGGATTAGAGAGGATTTACTGGTATTCTACTATGGAACTATTGTGACTAGTAATGGAAGAAACTGTAGCATTGATGTGGAGAAAGTGGCCACGGTAGCTGCTGAGGACAGGGAGATGGAAGAAGAGATGTGATGTGGGGGCATTTTTGGGACTTCAAGTTGTACTGAATGACATTGCAGGGACAGATGCTAGACAGATGCTATAATTCACTAAATGGACTGGAGGAGAGTGTCAACTACAATGTAAACTCTTATCCATGGGTGCAGCAGTGCTCCAAAATGTATTCACCAAATGCAATGAATGTGCCACAATGATGAAAGAGGTTGCTGATGTAGGAGGAGTGGGGTGAGAGGGGTGGGGGGTATATGGGAACCTCATATGTTTTTAATGTAACATTAAAAAAAAAATAAAGAGATTCTGGATCCAGAGGGGGAAAGAAAACTTTTATTCATGGGAAAATGTTCACAACAAAATATTTAAATAAAAATATTAAACAAAGTTACATAAATATGAATCAATTGCAAAGGGCACAAAGGGTGTAAAATTAAATACTATGTTTCCAACCATGTTTCATTATGTGTATGACGTAAAGAGCAGGAACACACCAAAATGATAACAGTGTTAGGATTATGAATGTTTTTTCTCTTTTCTCCATGCTATGCAATATGACTTTATTATTCTTATAATTAAATATAAATTTATAATTAAGAAACTGCATAAACAGTATGTTCCCACTTTTGTTGAAATTGTATGTGCATAGAAAAAATATTGGTGGGTGGACGTGGCTCAAGTGATTGGATGCCTCCCTCTCACAAAGAAAGTCCACGTTTGGTTCCTGATGTTGCCTAAAGAAAAGAGAAGATAAACCGAGAGCAGACAGCAGACAGAAAGTGCAAGCAACGAGGGGGAGGGATAAATAAATAAACAAATAACTTTAAAAATATGTATTGGAAGGAAATACA
Organism: Dasypus novemcinctus; assembly: GCF_030445035.2. Lineage (NCBI taxonomy): Eukaryota > Metazoa > Chordata > Mammalia > Cingulata > Dasypodidae > Dasypus > Dasypus novemcinctus. Next base: position 80,248,516 of record NC_080704.1, read on the forward strand.
CCAAAATGTAAGAGTGATTTTATTGAGTAGTGAAATTTTGGGTGATATTTTCCTTTTCCTTTTCTTTATTTTTCTGCAATATCACTGTATTATTCTTACAATTAAAGCGAAGTCATCTTTTATAAAGTGTACAGTCAGTACAATCCCACTTGCGTTAAAAGTATGTATGTAGGCAAAAAAGAAGAAAAAGTAGAAAAAAAGAAAAAAAGTATATATGTAGGGCAGAGGATGTAGCTCGGTAGCTCAGCACCTGCTTTCCTTGTACAAGGTCCTGGGTTCAATCCCCAGTACCTCGTAAAAAAAGTATGTATGTAAATAGTAAAAAAATGGAAGAAAATGTACTGAAATATTAACCGTTTTTATATTAGGTGGTAAAGGATTACGGGAAACTTAATTTTTCTGTAATATTATTTTTATTACTTTTACAGCTAAAAATATACTTAAATGGCATATGCAGTATGATCTCACTTTCATTAAAAAATGTACACGTGTTGGGGAGCAGGTGTAGCTCATTGGTTGAGCACCTGTTTCGCATATATGAGGTCCCGGGTTCAATCCCTGGTACGTCCTAAAAAATGTAAGTGTGCACAGAAAAATATAATAGTCTAGTCCAAAATGTGGTTATCTGTGGATGGTGGGGTTATGGGTGATTTTTGTTGTCTCCTTTATGTACGATTTCTTCATTTTCTAAATTTTCTACGTGAGGTATTATTTTTATAACTATGGAAAAAATCATTTATAAAGCACTTCAATACTGAAGTATTTATGGATGAAAAGATATGTCTGGAATTTGCTTTAGAATATTCCAGCAGGGCATAGGTCAAATAGGTGGGGCTAGAGATGAAATAAGATAATTGGATTGATAATGGGACCTCATTATACTGTTTTCTCTATTCGTGTGTGTGTTTGAAAATCTCTACTATATATACATATATTTTTAAAAAGTATGTTCACATACACTATTTCTTTCAGTCCTATGCCAACTCTGTTGAGTTGATAATTTTCAGTTTATGGAAAACTGAGGTTCAAAGAGGTGAGGTAACTTGCCCAGGTCACACACCTGATCTCTTCCCTCCGAGCCTGGGGAATTACTTCACCATATCCCCAGTGCCTGCTGCTGTGTTTTTTTTTTTTCCTCCATTCCATTTATTTACTGCTGCTACTTTTTAATAATTAAAAATAATTAACATTTTATCTGATTATAAATGTGGTAATTGTTCACTGCACAGCACTTGGAAATTACAGTAAAGCACCAGGAAAAAACATAATCCAGCCACATCCCAGTTAACCCTTTGGTGTCTGGCCACGCAGACTTCATCTCAGCTGCCTATCACTCTAAAGGTAATGTGTTCTGCAAGCATCTTCTCAGGAAGGGGGTGGTGAGCCATTCCTAATGGGCTACTGAGTGAAGCTGTAGCCATTTGGGGGCCCCCTCATGTGGTGTGGGGCACCAGGAGTTGGTGGGCCCTATTTATCCCCACCCCTTCTATTCTTCCCCTGTGCCCCCTTCAGAGACTGCTGGCCTGGATCAAGGTTCTGCTTTCCTGTATCCCTCCCTCCATACAATCTCAAGGAACAGAGGTCCTTTTGGGGAAGTACCAGTGACCCTGCTCTTCTCTCCCCATTCGGAGACCCTGCTCAAAAGCCCCCTTGGGATCCTATGAGTCCGTATCCAGTCTAAGTGTCCTTATGCCTCCATTTCCCCATCTGGATGATGCTAGTGAGAAGAGCAGATGGGTTGGTCCCTGCCAGAGTGATGAGCTAATGTCTGTAGTGCTTTCCAGTCCCTCGGAGTAAGGTGCTGGAGCCTCCCCGGCTCTGTGCTGGTTGCTGCCAGCCTGAGCAAGCCACTGGGCCTGGCTGCCCTGCGTGGAGGGAGCGGTCACATTCCTCTGTTCCAGGCCAGCAGACTTGGATAGGCACTTGCTTCTGTTCCTGTGTTCAAAAAAGAAAGAAAGAAAAGAAAAGCAGCAGCAGGAGGAGGAGAAGGTGAAGGAGAAGAAAAGATCCATTACTTGGGGTAAGGTCCTTGAAAAATAGACAACAGAAGGGAGCTAAGAGATAACATGACATCCTGGGGCACCCCAGTCCACTTTGTAGGTTTGAGTCTAGGTTTCCTATTTACACAAGGAGATGGGGGAAGGTTTGGGAAGGACAGAGAAGTTGCGTCTAGAGGAATTGATTTCCTGCTTGATTGCCTGTTACGTATACATAACAGGGGAAACTGCAAATATACAAATGGCTCCAGCCACCCAGCCTCTCACATCCTTGGGAGATGTCTTCATGGCTCTACCCATTCTAGTGGATGACACTAGGGCCTTCGGGAATGTCATTTAGTGTATGCCTCTTCTCTGTGCAACTTCACAAGAACCGAGGAAGTCAATGCTGTCATCCCCATTATAGAAATATAGGCACTGAGGCACAGAGAAGGGATAGAAGCCCAAGATCATGGCAGAGCTGGGATTCACACCCACATCTGACATATTCCTAGTGCCAAACCCTCCCCATCAGGCTACTGTTCTTCTGTTATACAGGGCTACGTTTTTCTTTCTTCCAGAATGGATAGTCTAGCACACCTATGGCAGTACACGTGTGTAGCCAGACTGAATGCTGGGGCCCAGGTTGAAAGGAGAGACCCTGAGCAGAGAGGCCAGTTAGGGGTTGTGGCAGTAATCTCCCGAGATGAGGTGCAGAGTGGAGGTGGGGTGTACCCTGGGGGATGGCAAAGACCCCTCTGAAAACTGTTACCCAGGGAAAAGCACAGGGTTCCAAGGCAGGGAGGGTAAGAGGTGTTGGTGTAAGGGAAGAAAGAGAAGCAATCCAGCAGGCCTAGCCCTGGGCTGTTTAGGGTGTCAGCAGTGAAGCTGGAGGCCTCAGGAAGGTGGGAAGCTTTGTGGGGGAAGAGAAACTCTGCTTTAAGCATGTTTAGTTTAAACTGTTGGCAGGACATTGAAGTGGAAATCACTTGCACACAGCCAGGAATACAGGACTGGAAAGAAAGTGTGAGGTTGTGTCAAAAAGAGCAATCGACAGAATAACTTTTGGCTAAACTGTGGGGAACTTTCCCCAGCCTCTCTACACCGGCACAGAGAGGGGTTTTCTCCTCAGTGGTCTGTGTGTGTGTATGTGGTGTGGGGAAATGATGGCTTTCCACTGAAGCCTTCCTTTCCTTTCCCTTCCCCATCCCCTCTAGCCCAATCATAGCCACATGCTTGATCCTTAAAGCACAGTGTGAAAGCATGTCAGCCCATAAATTTCCCCACGGAGTGACAGGGGCCTCGTCTCACTTTGCTAAATAATTTTGCTAGGACTCACGCAGGCCAGGTCTTCCCTGGTTTCACCTCAGCTTCTAGAATGTAAATCTTTGGGCTCTTATTCACTCTCCCTTATCTGCCACCCACCACCCTTAGGCCAGCACAGTGTCTCTCAGCTCACTTCATCCTAAAAAAGGTGAAGCCATTTTAGTCCAGCCCTGCTTACTGTGGCATTAGGCTGACTCTGCTACCCTTTTCTGGGCCCTGAGGTGACGTGGTAATCCCTTGGCCCTCAACCTCATCTCCAGGCCAGGAGCTTTTTTCTGCACTCACCTCTCTTGGGCTCTGGGGCCCTATCCTCCCAGCCTCCCAATTCCATTGCATCTGAGGCCTCAAATTTCCACTCATCATCCATCCATTTTTCCTCCTATCAGAGCCCTTGCTGGCATGGATAAGTCTCCCAACTTGGAGTACTAACCCCTCTTGTCTTTCTTGGCCCTTCCCTCTGGGTCTGGGAGCAGGCTCAGACCAACATGGCTGGGGGAACATGGTTAGGATTCACCTGGCATGTACCACCAGGGAGACTGGAAATACTTCCATGGATCCCCACAGTCACAGACATGTATTCCTCTGGGGATCAGCAATCAGAGCTGGAGAGGGAACGAGTTTCCAGCATATTGCAACAGGTCAGGGTGGGAGCTCTGGTGCCAATTAAACAGAGAGGACCACAAGCCTGGTTACCCAAAGGCCTCTTTCCCTCCTAGACACAGAAACAGTGCCTCAGTGAGCACATATAGCACCCCCTGGGCTAATCACAAGAAGGCACCCCCTCTGCAAGGACCAGTTAGAAACAGATGCTGCTTCTTGGGCACATGGCTTCACAAGAGGAATACAAGCTGAATTTCAGGTACCCCTGCACAGGGCACAACCTGCATGAGTATATCCAGAGGCCCTGCAAAGGGGTGAGTCTGAATCTCCTCCTGGCCTAAGTTCTTGCAGTGGGCCAGTGCCCCTGAGAACACCACTTTGGGGGAATTTTATTTCTAGCAGCTCTGAATGATAAGATCCACAAGTAACGTTCCTGAGCATTGATTAGGGGACAGACCCTGACTCTCGTTAATCTCTGATCTCCATGACAACCTGAGGTTTGGGGAAGGATTGTTATTATCTCATCTCCATTTCACTGATAGGGAAATCGAGGCCCAGAGATGTTAGGCAGCTTGCCCAAGGTTATACAACTGATGTGTTTGGGGTTGAGGATTCAAACCAGATAGATTGGCTCCAGAGCCTCTGCTGGTGACCACTGGGCCTCACTGCTTCTTAAGTAAGGCCCACTGAGGACCTGCCCCTTATAGTTCACAAAGGTTTTTCCAATCTATGAGCAAGGTCGATTCTCACACCCCCTCCTTTCCCCATGTGAGGCTGTCGCTATTATTATCAATCCCATTTTACAGACAGAGAAAGGAGGTTCCAAGAGGTAGAGGTGAGGTAACATTTTTGAGGTCACACAGCTAGCAAATGGGGATGCTGGGATTCTAATCCAGTTCTGCTTGTTTCAATCTCCCCTTCCCATTCTGTAGCTGTCCCCCCACCCCCACCCCAAGGTTCAACACTGAATGCCTGAGCTGGTAGGTGTCATGAGAAACCTCTCACTGTTACAGAGAGGAAGCTAGCACTGTATTGAGCATTGATGGGGTGGGGGACAGACAGACTGAACAGAAAGAAAAGTATTCAGTGGAGAGAGAGAGAGAGAGGGAGTGAGTGTGAGAGAAAAGTAATGATGGCAGGGGTAGGGTGGGGGGAGAGCGAGCAAACAAGCGAAAGCAAATGAGCCTGGGAAAAAAACAAACTGAGCAAAAGTGAAATGAGAAAGAAGACCCAAGGTAGGGTGTGGCCTAGTCATCAGTGACCACCGATATAGAAGCGCTGAGCTAGGTGGGGGCATGTGTTTGTGAAGCAGGGGGAGCTAGACCGACAGTTGTGAGGGCCCAGCTGCTGCCAGGTGAGAACTGTCCAGGCACAGAGCCCATCCCTTCAGTTAATAAGAGACTGTCATGAAGCCGTGGGTATGCACAAGTCCAGGTTCCGTAGGCAGGCTGCAACCAGGGGCTCCGATGGAAGTTCAATGAACAGTAGCAAGGCAATTTCTTCCATTTATTCCTCACTGTCTACATCCTTTTTTTTTTTTCTTCTATTAAGTTTGTCTTCACAAAAGTTTTATTTTTTTATTTTTTTAAAGATTTATTTTTAAAATTTACTTCTCTCTCCTCCCCCCACCCAGTTGTCTGCTCTCTGTGTCCATTCGCTGTGTGTTCTGTGACTGCTTCTATCCTTATCAGCGGTACCGGGAATCTGTTTCTTTTTGTTGCATTATCTTTGTTGTGTCAGCTCTCCCGTGCATGCGACGCCATTCTTGGGCAGGCTGCACTTTCTTTCGTGCTGGGCGGCTCTCCTTACGGGGCGCACTCCTTGCACGTGGGGCTCCCCTATGCGGGGGACACCCCTGCATGGTAGGACACTCCTTGCGTGCATCAGCACTGCATATGGGCCAGCTCCACATGGGTCAAGACGGCCCAGGGTTTGAACCCCGGACCTCCCATCTGGTAGGCAGATGCCCTATCCATTGGGCCAAGTCCGCCTCCCAACACAAAAGTTTTAGATCACAGTAATTCACATATACCATATATGATACTTCCATATATCCAACATCAAACCCTTTTTCCCTTTCCCAGCAAGGCAAAACATCAAAACAAAGCTTTTTCATTTTTTCATGCCTCAATTTATTTTTACTTTAATTTTTCTAAATTAGTATGTATTCTATATCTAACCTTTAAACCCATCACTACATCCCATTTTACTATTACTGGAACCTGGCAATATGTTAGGCTTCATTTTTAAACAAGTTTCAGACCACAGAGAGGTTCAACTATGGTAGGGGAGGAACATTGGTGTGGGGTGTTATTGATAGGGGGGACATGGTTGGGAGGGAGTTCTCCAGAGCATGTATACAGGGTACATAAAAATGTTTGGATATTTTCATAGTGGTTTCAGTTAAAAATGACAACTGAGGGAGTGCTGAGTTCCCTAGCCAGGGGAGCTCTATCACATTTCCCAATGGAACAGAAACAATCCCCCAAGTGCAATGGCAAAGACCAATAAAGATGGATGGTTCAACAATGAACTCTTGATACTATGGCTATGATTATGAGCTTGTGTGCCTGAAATATGAACTAGGCCTAGAGCTGCAGGGTGCCTAAGAGTTACCTCCTGAGAGCCTCCATTGTTGCTCAAATGTGACCACTTTTTAAGCCAAACTCAGCATGTAAATGCATTACCTCCCTCCCAGCGTGGGACGTGACTCCCAGAGATGAGCCTCCCTGGCACCGAGGGATTACTACCAAGCACCAGCTGGTGATGTTACTAGAAAAAGACCTTGAAGAAATGGGTCAACTCAGACCAGCAGAATATCTCAGCTTACATGTAATATCAGGAGTTAAAAACTGCTTTATGACTTTGGATAAAAGGGAGAAATGGAAAGGAGAAGTGAGTTTATATGGGCATGAGTCTCCAAAAAAGAACTGTGAGGTCATCAGAGGGGTGATGCTTATGCACACCTCAGCAGGATTCCAGAGACAGCCAAAGTAGATAGAAGCCCAGGTACTGGTTCTCCTGAGGGCTACAGAGATGCACAGGCTCTATGGTTATGACAGATGGCTCTGGAGTTCAGTGCCTTGTCAGTTGGCCCTACTTTGGAGTTTGTGTTCCTGAGTGTGATAGAGTTGGACTCAGATATGACCTGTCTACACATGCCTCTTCTGTTACTTTTACCGGACCTATGGTTGGCACTGGGGTTGTTGTATACTCAGGAGAGCTGAACCTCTGGACTGTCCATGTGACAGCCAGGCCCTGAGCCTCAACAGACTCGCAAGTCCTACCATCTGGTTTATTGGACTTACCCTGGCCAGCTAACAGGGAGGTTAAGAAGGTCAACCACTACACCAGGGAGCCTAGAGTGTCTACAAATGCAAGCAGGAGAATTGCATATATCATCCATGTGGAATCTAAGCCTCCTCTCAATATAGAGGGGGAGTGGACATAACCATCCCAGGATCCCCAGGATGGAGGAATAGAGTATAAATTAGAGTGGACTTACTGATATTCTACTATGGAACTATTGTGATTAGTAACGGAAGAAATTGTAGCATTGATATGGAGAAAGTGGCCACAGTAGCTGCTGAAGGTAGGGAGAGGGAAGAAGAGATATGCTGTGGGGGCATTTTCAGGACTTGGGGTTGTCCTGGGTGGTACTGCAGGGACAGATGCTGGACATTGTATGTCCTGCCATGGCCCCACTGGGTGGACTGGGAGAGAGTGTAAACTACAATGTAAACCACTATCCATGTGGTGCAGCAGTGCTCCAAAATGTATTCACCAAATGCAATGAATCTCCTACAATGATGAAAAATGTTGTTGATGTGGGAGGAGTGGGGTGCAGGAGTTGGGGGGTATATGGGGACCTCTTATATTTTTTTAATGTAACATAAAAAAAATAAAGAGAGAGAAGAAAAAGAAATATAATTCCAAAAAAAAAGAAAGTCCAATGAAGATTCTTGACGCGTTCTGGAGATGTTGGCTGTCCGAAGATGAGCTGGGAGATTCTCTCTCAATGCTGGAATAACATCCCCTTTTTAGGCATTCAACTGATTGGGTTAAGCTCACTCATTGCTGATGGCAATCTCCCTGATTGATGTAATTGTAATCAGTTATCTATGACTTACCACTGCAGTAAAGTCGAGGGTGACTAAAGTCCTTAAATGCCCTTGTATTACAGTTAACTCAGTGCTTGCTTGACCAATTTTGCTGGGCACAATTACCTGGCCAAGTTGACACAATAGTCTAACCATCACAGTGGATGATTCCCTACCATGTTCGAATCCCAGTCTGCCTGGCCCCACCTTGCATGCTCTGAGGGAATTAGTAAAGGCTGCTTTTGTGCTACTATCAGCTGAAATGCAATAGGAATTGAGAGAGAGCAGAAAATGGCTGCCCAGACCCAACTGGCCATGCTCCCACCCAGCTCGAGGTGTGGCCTAGTCTGATGGGGAGAGCATGGGACTCTGCCATCAGACTGACCCCTGGTTTTAGTCCTGAGGCTGCCACTTCCTAGCTGTGTGACCTTGGGCAAGTAGCTCCAGCTACTCAAGCCTCAGTTTCCTTAGTGAAACATGGGGGAAAATAGGAATAGCTACCTCATGAGGCTGTGCTAGGGTTGAATGAGATAATGTCTGTGGTTATAAGAGCTCAAGTGCCATACACAGGTAAATAATTACTCTTCCCTGACTCCTGCTCCAAGCCTGACTTCACCTCCTTGGCCCTGCTTTTCCCATGGTCACATACAACTGTGTGGGAAGTCAGACCTCCTGATGAACCATGAGAGGACTCAGGGCTGGTTGTTATTCCTACACAGTTGTTCACACACATCCATTCAAGCCACACATATGAGCTGATCTCCTACATGGGGCCAGGACCCAAGGATGTTCCAATCTAGTGGGGGAGATAGAAAAGCTGACATCAATAAAATAAGCTGGGAGCTAGGAGGAGGTGCCATCTGAGCTGAAGATCAATATTCATCGTGTGTTGGGGACAGCCTATGCATAGGTGAGTGCATTGATGGAGGATGGTGCTGGATGGGGTTTGTGAGGTCATGGGAGCCAGGCTTGGATGCCACATTAAGAAATTCAGCATTAAGGGAGCTTAGATTTTACAGCACACCATGTTTCTCAAAGTTTGTGTTTTTGTGAATCAGCATTTCCTAATGTGAAAGAAAGAAGAAATAAAGGAAGAGAAGAGGAAGAAAGAGAAAGAAAGAAAGAAAGAAAGAAAGAAAGAAAGAAAGAAAGAAAGAAAGAAAGAAAGAAAGAAAGAAAGAAAGAAAGAAAGAAAAAAAGAAAGAAGAAAGAAATTCAGCCTTGATACTGTGGTCACTGAAGTTGATGTAGGCATATATACATGGAGCCTGGTACAATTTATTACTCAGTAAAGCTATTCATTGCCTTGACCTTCTCCCTCCAAACCCCTACCAGTAGCAAGCCAGTCCTAGGCTTCCTGGAGAGTCCCAGTCTTCCCTACTGAACCTGGTCCTTCTCCAAACTCATTTCCTCCCACTCTTTTCCTCATTCTCTCAGCTTTAGGCACACTGGACTTGCTGTTTCTTGGATGTGACAAGGTTGTTCCTGTCTTCAGCTCTCTCTGCTTTTGCAATGTCCTCTGCCTGGCACACTCCTTGGCCCCCCTCCCCCCATAGTTACATGGCTTGCTGCCTCAATGCCTTCAGGTCTTTGCTCAATGTCACCACCTCAAGTGGCCCTTCCCTGGGCACCCCATCCAAAATAACAACTCTGTCACTCTAAACTCTGATCTGGCGTAGCACAAGTTTTCACCACCAGCCATATTAGATGTATGATTTGTTTCTCCTATTAGAACATGCACTTCATGAGGGTAAGGATTTTTTTGTGTTTTAGTGCATTTCTGTATCCCCAGTGCCGAGAACACTGCCTGGCACAGAGCAGGCTGTCAATAAAATGTCTGTTGAATGAAAGAATGGCTGAGCTGGAAAGTCTGGGCTTCTGGATGTGGGAGGGAGAATTTGCAGGAGAGTCAGAGATGCGATGGGTCAGAGAGAAGCCAAATGGGCTCAGGAGTGGAGTATGAGACAGAGGTGGTGGAATAGTCCTCAAAAGAGAAGATAGGCATGAAGGCCAGATGGAGAGGGGAATCCTCTACCTTGTGGACAGAAGGGTAGGGTTAGAAGGATGGCAGATTTCCTTCCCCCAGCCTTCTAGGCTAGTTACCTCAGGAGCAGGCCAAGGGGCTGAGGGGCACCTTTGGAGGAGGCAGCCCAGAGGGCAGTGAATGATGCGCACCAGCCTGGCTGAGGAGCCAGTCAGAGAGGATTGGCTAGAGCAAGTGGGGGTGGGCTGGGGTGGGGATCAAATGAAAAGTGCTGGGTATAGGGCACGTAGTAGGCCTCGAGACATGGTAGTTTCCACCCCTCCCCCCTCTCAGTATACAGCTGTGATTTTGGGTGGTTTCTTTCCTGCCTTTCTCCATCCACATACCCAATTAAACATGGTTTCCAATCCCCTCCCCTCCAGTTCAACCCTCCTCGCTACACTTATTCTGCTTTCATCTCCTGTTTCAACCAGCACAAACCCATCATCTCCCCAGCACCACAGGGTGAGCCCCAAGAGACCTTTTAAGAGGCATTTAAGTGACCTTGTTCAGGAGGAGATGTTAGAAATCAGCAAGCTCTCTAGAGCTGGCCTGAATGCCTGAGAAAATCAGGAGGGGGGTTACAGCCACTGTCATTCCCTTTGATTCCTTACAACTTTTATGGAGATCCTACTATTTGCCAGTCATGAGTGCTGGGCAGGCAGAGATGAGAAAGGGCTTACTCATAAAATCAAAGAAGCAGAAATCCAAGCAATGAGATATCATTTTTCACCTCTGAGATGGGCAAAGATGAAGTTCTAGGGAGGGTGTGGAAGCAGCCCCACTCACATAACATTTGTAGGAGTGTGAACTGGGGCAACACTTTTGGTCTTCAAAATCCGTCATCTCTTTCTCTCTCTCTCTCTCTTTTATTGTCTTGTTTTTAATGTCTATGCCTTTTGATCCAGCAGTTCCACTTCTATAAATTTATCACAATGAACAAATAGAAAAAATATGCAAAGGTATTAGTAAGAGGATCTTCATTGTGGTGTTTTTATATGTAAGAAAAAAGAAAACATTCTGACTGTTCAGCAGTAGGGGACATGTTCTACAAATCATGAAGCAGCCGTAGAACGTGGCTGTATTAGTCAGCCAAAGGGGTGCGATGCAAAATACCAGAAATTAGTTGGTTTTTATAAAGGGTATTTATTTTGGGTAGGAGCTTACAGATACCAGGCCATAAAGCATAAGTTACTTCCCTCACCAAAGTCTATTTGGAGCAAGATGGCTGACGACGTCTGTGAGGGTTCAGGCTTCCTGGGCTCCTACTTCCTGGGGCTTGCTTTTCTCTGGGTTCAAGGTTCCTTCCTTCCTGGTGCTGGCTTCTCTTTCCGCTGGGTGCTGACTTCCCGGTTCTTCAGCATCAAACTCTAACATCAGAAATCCCCAACTCTGTTCTTTGTCATGCCTTTTATCTGTGAGTCCCCACCCACCAAGGGGTGGAGATGCAACACCCTAATTATAACTCAATCATGCCCAGGTACAGATCAGATTACAAGCATAATTCAATATTTCTTTTTGGAATTCATCAATTATATCAAACCACTACAGTGGCCATATTAAGATATCAGGTGGGCTATACTTTTTGGTAGGTCTGAAATATGTCATAATAAAAAATGAATAAGCTTGCTCTTTATGGATTGATATGGAAAGTTGCCCATGGTATATAATTAAGTGGAAAAAAATCAGTTTACAGAACAGTATGATTTTATTTACATAAAATTCAAATATTCATATACACATAATGTCAGCTCCATGGGGACAGAGATCGTTGTTTGCTTTGTCCACAGATGGACACACAGGCACACTGCATGACAGCTAGTAGGTACTCTATAAATATTTATGGAATACAAAATTAAAAGTCTGGAAATCTATACACCAAACTACTAATAGTGGTTATCTCTGAGGTGGTCATGAGAGAACCATTCTCTGTATTGTTTGAATGTTTTTAACTCCATCATTTACTGCAAAAAAAAGTATTTTCATATAGATGTGTGTGCGCACACATTCTCTTTCTCACCAAGAAAGTGGTAAGAAACAAGGCACTGTTGGCTGAGAGAGGAAGGTGCTAGGATTCTGCCTGCGGTAAACAGAGGCTTCTCATAGGTAGCCACTTTGGAGCTGGATCTCACCAGGTTTTTCATTTTGGTTTTTCACTCTGTACTAGGTGAAGGAGGCTGAACTTGACCTGCAGGTAAGAGAGCCATCAAAAAATTTTAAGCCCGGGAATGGCCTGATCAGATCTGCATTTTTAAAATATCACAATGCTGAGTGATTTGTAGAATATGTCCCCTACTGCTGAAAAGTCAGAATGTTTTCTTGCCCCTGTTATCTTTACCTCCTGCACTTCCATATATACAAACTTTTTATTATGGAAATATGACAACACACTCCATGTTTTGCATATTTTGTTTCATTCATCTGCTCTTACCTCCCCCACTGGAACACATACATCCCCCCCATCCTTGGAGTATTTTAAAGTAAACCACAGATATATTATTTCAATGGTAAATACTTTGCCTTGTATGAGAATTTAAAAAAATATAAAAACCACCATGCTGTTATTGCATTTAACAAAATTATTTATAATTTCTTAACATCACCTAGTCCATGCTCAAATTTCCCCTATTGTCTCAAAACATCTTTTTACATGTGACTTTGCTTGAGTATGTACTGATAGCCCGTGTTCCAGCAACACTGAACTGCTTGCAGTTTCCCACAAGTTTCATTTGCTTTCCGGCCTTTATTTACACCAGTCCCTTTGCCTGGAATACCACCATCACACCTGGTCCAAGATTCAGCTTGAGAGTCAATTGCTTCCTCCATTCCCTCTTGATTTGTCTACTCTTCCACTGTGTCCCATAATACCCAGAATATAAGGCATTGCTTTATCTCATTACATAATTCAACCATTCCATAAGTATGTGTTGAGCACTTTCACGTGCCAACCACTATATAACAGGCCCTGTGGATAGAACAAGGAGACTGACTAAATTCACACCTTCCTGGAGTGTTTAGGGCAGGAACAGTATCTAATATTAATCTCTAACATGTACTCTACTATATGCTTTTCTTCATTATCTCGTTGTTGAACCCTCGAAACCACACCATGAGGCAGGGATCAGTGTTATTCCCATTTGATAGGAGACTAAGACTCAGAGAGTGCTAGTTACTTGATAGCCCAAGGTCACACAGCTAGTAAGTGGCAAGGTGGGGACTTGAACCCAGGCAGCGTGATGAGAAAGTACATAAGTCACATGCCAAGGTCAGCTTTGGGCCCAGCATTGAGCAGGAGGTTTGGGTACCTGCTCTTGGTGAAAGCCAGGAGAAGAGGATCTCCAGGACCTTTGTGTGCAGGGGCCCAGAGAAGTCAGATCACGCTTGGTCTAGATGGTTGTTTACTTGCCACTGATTTATTTTTTCTTCTCCTTCTCTTTCTTCCTTTTTTTTTTTTTTTGATGTTGAATGACAATATTTGATTTTCTTATAAAGAAGTTTTTCTGCCTTAGAAAGAGTCTTTTAAATATAGAATTGGAAATATACTGCTTTCTCTGTGACAGTTCACAAATGAACACAGCAGAGCAGATTCACCGTCCCCAAAGGTAAACTGCTTGGGCTTTTTTTCCATCCGCCTTGGAAAAGAATTGTATTTATTTACTTTTTTGGGACTAGGTAATGCATTCACGTGGTTCAAAATCAAAAGATACAAAAGGATACATAGGGCAAGTCTCCCTCCTCCTGCCACTAGGTTTCTCTGCCTGGAGGCAACCAAGGTGACCCAGTTTTGTGTGTATCTTTCTAAAGATGTTGCATGCGAATATAGACATATCCGTGTGTGTGTGTGTGTGTGTGTGTGTGTGTGTGTGTGTGTGTATAAAATCTTCAAGTTGTAGACGTGGCCTAAACTTCTCTCTTGGTCTTGCTGGCCCTTGTGATAGTGGGGGCCTGCTTGTGGAAGCCCTGCGTTTTTCCTCAGAGATAGGCTTTTCCCGGCCCATTGAAGTCGTCATGTCCACAATGCTTTAGACTCTTTTCAAAGAGCTTCCATCTTTGACATCTCATCAGCCACTCAGAATAGCCCATGAAGGGCAAGAATTATTTGCCCCATTTTACAGGTAAGGAAACAGATCCAGAAATGTCCAGTAACTTGCTGCAATGCACACAAATAATTAGTGTGGCCGTGTGGTGGAGGCCAAGGAGCAGTGTGTGGCTTGGTCCAGCTTGGACTTTGGAAGCAATAAGTAAGTTGTTTACTTCAATGTCACAGGTTAAAAATATTCTAGTGGCACTAGTGTGGAGCAGTGGAAAAAGTGAGGGAACTTGCAGTTCCAGCTTGGTTGCCTGCTCGCTCTGCCACTTCCAGCAGGGTGTTCGTGGGTGGGTTCCTTCACAGGTTGTAGCCTCAGTTTTCTAACCGAGAAAGTGGGGATGCTAATACCCACTCAGCAGGGTGGAAAAGGACAGAATATAAGCAGGAGTGATTTGCAAAATGGGATCTGTTTCGACGCTCACATTTCCATTATTATTATGGTTATTATAGCGAGTCTTGCTGGCACATGGCAGGGTGGGCAGCTGTTTCTTGAAGAGAATGGTGACTCACATTAGACACAGGTTTGCCCTGCCCTCAAGCCAAATTATCAGAAAAGACCCTCTTAGGACTAATGAATTGTAAATAAGGAAACCTTGACCTGGACTCTCTTCCTGCCCAGCTGGGGGTGGGGGGTGGGAGGCTGCTTCCAGGACACTTAGAACAGCCTGGGGTCCTGAGCACAAACTCTTCCTCAGTGGGGGTCTTGAACTTACTTTGAGCTGTAATTGCCCTCCCTTCCCTGCAGATCAATTTTTTAAAAGTTTATTTTCCTTATTATGAAAGTTAAAACATGCTCACTAGAGAAAATTTGGAAAACACTGAAAAGTAGAAAGAGGAATAAAACATCCTTAAACCTTCCTCCTCCACGAAAGCTCACCTAGGTTAATATTTTGGCGTATTTCCTTTCAGTCTTTCCCGCCCCCCCCTCCTTCTCTCCATGCACTTAGGATAAAACTAAGCATAGCAATCTGTCTTGCTTGTGCTAGGGCTGTTGTGCCCACCTTTAGGGTATTTACATTTTAATTTTGAAAAATTAAAAATTATTTCTAGTTTTATTGATGGGATTTATTGTCAGCCTAATGCTGGCAAGGAATCCTGAAGGCCATTGAAGGGGTGCCCTCCCTCAGCCTATTCAACAGCTTTTGCTCTGGTTAAGAGCCCAGGCTTCAGGGCTATTGACAAGCAGTGCCTTCCCACCAGTGTTGTAGTGGGAAGGCGGAACCAGAAAAGGGCTCCCTGGGAACCCTGGAGGTTTCTGTGGCTCTTTCCCTCCGGGTACCATTTAGATCCTCCTCCAGGTCCATTTCCATCTGAAAGTAAAATGGAGCATCCGTTATTTACCACTCTTTACCAGGTGGCTGCCCCTTGGGGCTGAGTTCTTCACCAGGATTTGGATGACTACTTTGGGGGGTGGGTCTCCTGGAAAGGATAAGGCTAGGGGAGCCTAAACCGGACTAAGCAAGTCTTTGAGATTGCAAACCTTGGCGAATGGTCTCTCTCTGGCTGGGAATTCGAAGAGTTCCCATGGGTCAGCTTCCCCTGACCTCCCCAACCCTGAACTATCCCATTTAGTCCCTCCCTCCTCTTTTCTATATCTTTAAAAAAGCCTCCTTCTTTTTTGTATGTGTAAAACTGCCCTTAAGCTGTAATTAGAATAGTGTGCATTTGAAGTGACTCAAGTTCCTAGCTGACCAGGAGTCCCAATGCTGTTTAATAAAAGCTTGCTATTTCTATCCCAGGACAAGTTTAAGTGTTTTTCACTCTCGGTTACGGAAGCCCCCCACCCGGGTCTGAGACTTGGAGAAATACAACTCACCCTACAAGGTCCAACTTCGAAATGCTCCAGGATGCCGGCTCCAGCAGGGTGAGTTGCTCACTCCTCAGTGCTCTTACAACTCGGGGTGTACGTTGCTAACAGAGCTCCTAAACTGCTGTGATCTGCTTCCTTTCCTCTTCTCTTGCCTTGTCTGGGAGCTCCTAGAAGGTCAGGATGCTGTATCCTGGTCTATTCCAGGCTCAGCAGTTGAAGGCACTTCATACATATTTGATGAATTAAATGACAAAACCATGAATTTTGGTTGCTTCTCCCTCTTCCTCATCTCTCCTCTCATCCCTAAATCCCCATTTTTCCATCTTGCCATTTCCCAGAAGGTTACAATAACACCAAGGCATCATAACTGTATCCCATTTTTTATCATGTGTGATGCCTGTCTACACTTGATGGGGATATATCCTCTCCATCTATCAAAAGGCCCTTCTGAGATATGACTGGTCACACTGCCCTTCCCATCCCTAAAGTCCTCTTTGGGCTGGGACAGTTCTTTTCCAGGCGCTAGCAAGGCCTTCTCCAGAGTGGCAGCGCCTGTTTTCCCATGTGCCTTCTTCCCAACCAAGGGAACTGCTTCTTCTGGAGGATCCAGCTCCACGTCAGCCTCCCAGACTGGGCCAGGGCAGAGCGTGGAAGCAACAGGGTTATTCACAGTACTTCAGGAAGAGGAAAGGCTCAAAACTGTGTGCACTGTCAGTAGTGGTTGACAATGATGACAATGGGACAAAGAGGTAATTTTTCAAATATTTTATTAAAAAAAAAAAAAGAAATAGAGACATAACCCTTTAAAACAACACAGGTGACCTTCTCCCCACTTGCCAGTCTGCTCACCAGCCCCTTTCCCCCAGGGCTTCACCTGGATGGTCCTGAGGCCCAAACCCTGCCTCTCAGCTGTGGTAACTGCCCCTGTCCCACAAACTGGTGACTCAAACTCTGTGCTCTCCTCCAGCTTCTGATCTGCCTCCTTTAAGAAAATAAAAATAGCCCCTCCCCAATTACTTAAAAATAATTTTCAAGATTAAAAACTGCATTTGTGATTTTTAAAAAATAAACACTTTAAAGGTTGGAAATCTCCCTCTTCCCCTAGGCCTAGGTTAGGCCTCTGGGGTGCCTGCCTGCCTTACCCCAGGAGGCCAGCTGCCTCTTAATGCCCTCTTGGAAATTTTTAGGAAGTAATTTCTTCTAAATTTCCCCTGCAGTCACAAATTCCACAAACGGCTCACACAAACACGCTGTCTTCATTGCCGGCACTGCTCCTCAGTTTGAGAAACTTGATCTCTTTTTCTCAACTAGACCACATGCTTCAGATTCCCTGCAAACAGGAGAGAAAACAAAATCTAAATTCAGGTAACATTTGTGACTTATACCTCTCTAAGGCTCTTTATACAAAAGTGCTTGCACCTTGGGGTTTGTCCTCTTGCTACTCTTGGCAACCCTATGACCCCATCATATGAACCAGCCCAGGCTAGCCTGCTGGATAAGAGACTTGTGGCCCAGTTACCCCTGTTGTCCAGCAACCACCAGCCCAACCACCAGTCACATGAGTGTGGCGGCCATTGACTCCCAGTTGACTGCAGATGCAGAGGGAGCCCAGCCAAGATCAGAAGAACCACCCAGCTGAACCCAGAGAAAGTGCTAATCTACAGACTCATGAGCTAAATGGTGGTTTAAAGACACATACACGTCAACATTTAAATTCGGTAACAAATCTTCAGAGTTCACACTACCAACTGCACCAAATCTACCTCATTCAGTCTTTCTTCCTCCCTGGCAGGGCACAGCCTTGCTAACCTTTTCTCCTGTGAGGACCTGTGAAGTATGGATTGGGGGCTTTCACCTGCCCTCAGGCCTAAGAGTCTTGAAGGATAAAGCAATCACTTGGAATCCTACAGGCCTAGGATCTAGTGGATGAAAAGTTTGCTCACTTGGTCCCTTGTGGTTTTCTCCTTGCCCTACTTTCCCCAGAAGAAACACTGGACTCCAAACCCTACTGACCACTTCTCTGAAACACGAATGCTCCCCAGAGCCTAGCATAGGGTCTCAACATATAGTAGGTGCTCAATGAGTGGTTGAATGTATGAAAAGAAGGACAGAAAGAAGAAACAAACCAGCACCTTCTTTCTTATCTAGGTTTTAAAAAATGTTTTAAATTAATATACATTAATATTAATATTAATTATAATATAAATATAAATTAATTTAAATTAATTAATTTAAATTAATAAATTAATATGTTTTTTTGGGGGGTGGGGGGTAGGCACAGTGCTATGATTTTTTTTTAAGGTTTAGAGAGGTTTTATTCATAATTACAAAAAATAAGAAACAATCTGATGTCCCTCAATGGGGAAATAGATAAACAAATTTATGTGCATCTATACAATGAAATACTTCATGGTAATTAAAAGAAACAAACTACTGATACATGCAACAGGAGGAATGAATCTTAAATGTATTACCGTAACTGAAAAAAAAAGGGCCAGACTCAAAGGGCTTATTTAATGTTTTATCCATTTATAAGAAAGGCAAAATTATAGTGGCAGAAAACAAATCAATATTTTCCAGGGCCTGTGGGTAGGAAGAGAGGCTGGCCACAAAGGGACCACAATGGAAAATTCAGGTTGTGTGTGTGTATATGTTCTAGATCTTAATTGTGATGATGGTTTAATGACAATGTGTTTGTCATAAGTCACAGAAGTGTACACTAAAAAAGGAGGACTTACAGTATTTTCATTATACCTTTATACAATAAATTAAAAATCCATAGCCCCAATGGAATTAAATTGACCTATATAAAAATGCCCCAAAGGATCTATCCAATTTGTACTGGGAGAAGCCAGCAGAAGCCATATGGGTCTAGAACCTGGAGGCTGTGGACCAAAGGGGTCTTACTACACATTTTACATAAATTTGGATAAAAGAGAGTTTATCAGTATGACAGCATTGCCAGGATACAGGATATGAGCACCTTAGCAAGGACCCTGGGAGATGATGTAAAACTGTTGCTAGGATGAGTCCTATTAGCATCAATCTAATTATGACATTCCTTACTATGGTTTTCTTTGTGTTTACCCTGTCTGGAGTTTACTGAGCTGCTTAGATCTTTGCCTTTATGTATTTCATAAACCTAGCAGTATTTCCTCAAATGTTTATTTTTTTCTGACCAATTTTTTTCTTATCTCCTTTGGGTACTCCAATTGCACATATGACTCACCTCTTGATATTGTCCCACAGGTCAATGAGGCTTGTTCAAATATTTTTTCAGCATTTTTTTTCTATCTTCAGTTTGGGTAGTTTCTTTGGCCTTGTTTCAGGTTCACTGATCTTTTCCTCTATGGTTTCTAGTCTTCTGTAAAGATTGTTCAGGTTCACCCCCTCCCCCAGGAGATATAATGTTTTCCAATTCTAGATTTTTCTTCCTTTCTTTTTTGTAAATTTTGAAATAACTTCAAACTTACAGGAAAGTTGCAAAAAACAATACATGGTACTCCAAAATAATATCCCCTCACCTAGATGGTATTTTGTGACCTTCCTCCCTCCCTCCCTTTTTCCCTTCCTTTCTTCCTATCAGTTTGAGAGTAGGTTGCAATGTATCATGCTCCTCTAACAGTTAACACTTCCAGGTACATTTCCTGAGAATAAGGACACTCACTATGTAGGCACCTTAAGTACAGCTATCAAGTTCAAGAAATTTAACATTAATATAAAGCATATAGGGAAACGGACTTTGGCCCAGTGGTTAGGGCGTCCGTCTACCATATGGGAGGTCTGCGGTTCAAACCCCGGGCCTCCTTGACTCGTGTGGAGCTGGCCCATGCGCAGCGCTGATGCGCGCAAGGAGTGCCGGGTCACGCAAGGGTGTCCCCCGCGTGGGGGAGGCCCACGCGCAAGGAGTGCGCCCGTGAGGAAAGCCGCCCAGCGTGAAAAGAAAGAGCAGCCTGCCCAGGAATGGCGCCGCCCACACTTCCCGTGCCGCTGACCACAACAGAAGCGGACAAAGAAACAAGACGCAGCAAATAGACACCAAGAACAGACAACCAGGGGAGGGGGGGAATTAAATAAATAAATAAATCTTTAAAAAAAATATATATATATATAAAGCATATAGAACATATTCCAACTTTTTCAGTTGTCCGAATAATGTCTACTTTTTTTCTGGGTTTGAAGATTTTTTTTCTTTCTTTCTTTTTGTTAGTGAAGTTGTTGGTTTACAGAAAAATCATGCATAAAATAGAGTTCCCATATACCACCCTATTATTAATGCTTTGTATTAGTGTAGTACATTTGTTTCAATTTTTGAAAGAACATTTTTTATAATTGTACTATGAACTATATAGTCCATTGTTGCAATAGGGTTCACTGTTTGTGCTGTATAGAACTGTTTTTTAAAAAATTTTTATTCTAGTAACACACACACAACCTAAAATTTCCCTTTTTAACCACATTCAACTAAATAATTCAGTGCTACCATCACCATCATCCATTGTCAAAATTTCCCATCACCTCCAACAGAAATTCTATCCCAATTAAGATTTAACTACCCATTCCCTACTGGCTCCCCAGCCCCCAGCAACCTGTATTCTGGTTTCTGAGTCTGAATTTGCTTGTTCTGATCATTTGTCCTTTTGTGTCTGGCTTATTTCACTCAATGTGATGCTGTCCAGGTTCATCCATGTTGTCACATGTATCAGAACTTTGTTCCTTTACACAGCTGGATAATATTCCCCTGTATGTATATACCACATTTTGCCCATCCATTCATCTATTGGTGGACACTTGGGTTGCTTTCATCTCATATGGCAATCATGAATAATGCCTCTCTGTATAATGGTGTGCATATATATATTTGCGTCCCTGCTTTCAATTTTTTTAATTAGAGAAATTATAAGTTACAGAAAAAACATGCATAAAATATGTAAAATACAGAGTTCCCATATACCACCTTATTATAACACCTTGCATTATGTAGTACATTTGTTAAAATTCATGAAAGAACATTTTTATAATTGTACTATTAGCTATAGTCGATTGTTTACAATAAGGTTCACTGTGCTGTGCAATACTATGCTTTTTAAAAAATAATTTTTATTCTAGTAACATATATACGGGAAACGGACTTGGCCCAGTGGTTACGGTGTCCGTCTACCACATGGGAGGTCCATGGTTCAAACCCTGGGCCTTCTTGACCCATGTGGAGCTGGCCCATGTGCAGTGCTGATGCGCGCAAGAAGTGCCTTGCCACGCAGGGGTGTCCCCCGCGTGGGGGGTTCCACGCACAAGAAGTGCGCGCCATAAGAAGAGCCGCCCAGAGCGAAAGAAAGTGCAGCCTGCCTAAGAATTGCGCCGCCCACACAGAGCGCTGACACAAGATGACACAACAAAAAGAGACACAGATTCCCGTGCTACTGACAACAGAAGCAGACAAAGAAACAAGACACAGCAAATGGACACAGAGAACAGACAAATGGGGTGGGGAGGGAGGGGAGAGAAATAAATAGATAAATCTTAAAAAAAAAAACATATATACAACCTAAAATTTCCCCTTTTAACCACACTCACACATATAATTCAGTGCTGTTAATTACTTTCACAGTGTTGTGCTACCATCACCACCATCCATTACCAAAACTTTACAATCAACCCAAATAGAAACTCTATGCAATTCAAGCATTAACTCTCCATTCCCTACCCCCACGCCATCCCCTGGCAACATATATTCTAGATTCTGACACAATGAGTTCGCTTATTCTAATTGTTTCAAACCAGTGAGCTCTTATAATATTTGTCCTTTTGTGTCTGTCTTATTTCACTCAATGTGATATCATTACGGTTCATCCATGTTGTCACATGTATCAGAAATCCATTCCTTTTTACTGCTGAATAATATTCCATTGTATGTATATACCACATTTTGTTTATCCATTCATTGGTTGTTGGATACTTGGGTTGCTTCCATCTTTTGGCAATTGTGAATAATGCTGCCATGAACTTTGGTGTACACCTATCTATTCGAGTGCCTGCTTTTAGTTCTTTTGGATATCAATCTAGAAGTGAGATTGCTGGGTCAAATGGTAATTCAATATTTAGCTTTCTGAGGAACTGCCAAACTGTCTTCCACACCATTCTACATTTGCACCAGCAATGAATGAGTGTTCCTATTTCTCTCCAACACTTGTAATTTTTTTTTAATAGTAGTCATTTTAGTGGGTGTGAAATAGTATCTTATTGGGGTTTTGATTTGCATTTCCCTAATAGCTAAAGGATGTTGAGCATCTTTTCATGTTCATTTTGGCCATTTGTATATCTTCTTTGGAGAAATGTCTATTCAAGTCTTTTGCCCATATTTAAAATGGGTTGCTTATCTTTTTATTGTTGAGTTGTAGGATTTCTTTATATATTCTGGATATTAAACCCTTACTGGATATGTGGTTTCCAAATATTTTCTCCCATTGAGTAGGTTTCACTTTCATGATAAAGTCCTTTGATGCACTAAAGTATAAAATTTTGATGAGGTTCCATTATCTATTTTTTCATTTATGATCCTGATTTGGGTGTAAAGTCTAAGAAACCATTGTCTAACACAAGATCCTGAAGATGCTTCCCTACATTATCTTCTAGGAGTTTTATAGTCCTGGTTCTCATATTTAGCTCATCCATTTTTTTTTTAAATTTTTTTATTTTTTATTGACTTTGTAATAATATTACATTAAAAATATATATGTGAGGTCCCATTCAACCCCACCCCCCCACCCCCCCCCCTCCCCCCCCCCAACAACACTCGTTCCCATCATCATGACACATCCATTGGATTTGGTAAGTACATCTTTGGGCACCTCTGCACCTCATATACATTGGTTCACATCATGGCCCATACTCTCCTCTATTCCATCAAGTGGGCCCTGTGAGGATTTACAACGTCCGGTGATTACCTCTGAAGCACCATCCAGGGCAGCTCCATGTCCCGAAGACGCCTCCACCTCTCATCTCTTCCTGCCTTTCCCCATACCCTTTGTCCATTATGTCCACTTTTCCCAATCCAATGCCACCTCTTCTATGTGGACATTGGATTGGTTGTGTCCATTGCACCTCTATGTCAAGAGGAGGCTCAGATTCCACCTGGATGCTGGATGCAATCCTCCCATTTTCAGTTGTAATCACTCTAGGCTCCATGGTGTGGTGGTTGTCCTTCTTCAACTCCATCTTAGCTGAGTGTGGTAAGTCAAATAAATCAGATTGTAGGTGCTGGAGTCTGTTGAGGCTCAGGATCTGGCTATCACATTGTCAGTCCAGAGATTCAAATCCCCTAAATATATCTTAAACCCCAACATTAACTGCACCTCCAGCACATTAGCATGAAAGTCTTATGAAGGGAGATCCCATCTGAGTCCAGATTCATCACACATAAACACCATTTCCAAAGAGGGGCCATCTGCCCTGGTAGTTAACCCCATCGGCCATGACCATAACTCCCATGGGTCTCTTTAGCCCTCAAAGGAACCAATATCTGGGGGTTGTATCTGCTTTATCTGTCTCTCTGACTCTGCTCAGTTGTGCATGAGGGCAAACCTTCTGCCAGCCTCCAGACTCTTTTTTAGAAACTCGTAGCCATATAAACTCATTTCTCCTTTCCATTTCCCCCTTACTTTAGGTCAAACAGCATTTTAAAGTCATGGTATTTTATGTAGACATGGATATTCTGCTGATCCGCATTGAACCTTCCGTATAAGGTCATTTTCCAGTTGCATCATCAGTTGGTAGTTGATAGTGGTCCCTCGTTGCCAGGGAGGCTCATCCCCGGGTGTCATGTCCCGCGCTGGGGGGAAGGCATTGCATTTACATGCTGAGTTTGGCTTCGAGACTGGCCACATTTGAGTAACATGAAGGCTGACAGAAGGAAATTCCCAGGCACAAAGTTGCTCTAGGCCTTGTTCTTATTTTGGGTTTATCATCTCACAAGCATAGTCATTAGCATCTGGGGCTCACTGTTGAACCCTCACTCCCTCCCGGTCCCCACCACTGTATCTGGGAGACTGTCGCTGCTCCCCTAGGGACCACGACAGAGCACCACTGGCCAGGAACCCAGTACCCCCCCTACTGTGGTTTTTAATTGTTGCCACTATGAGTATATCCAAACATTACCATGCACCCTGGACATATGTTCTGTACAGCTCCCTGTCAGTCATATATCACCTGTCATTGGTATCCCATACCAGTATCCCTCCATTGCCATTGTTGAAACACTCTGTGATCCAGAACTCCCCGAAATTTGAAGCCCAATATAATGTCATGGTCCCTTACTAGGGAATGGCATATAGCGATGAGTTTAAAGGATAGATAAAGAACTTGGATAAAGTTAGATAAAGAACTTAGATAAAGAATGTTGACTTGAAAAAATTCCACATCCTATTTTTTTCTTTCCCCCCCCCCCCTAATTATTCAGCTTTTCTTCACAGGAGTCCTAGACCACAGCAATGTATATATATAATATACAGCACTCCCACACATCCACCAGAAAACCTTTTCCCTTCCACAGTGATACTCTTACGCCCTATTCATATCATATTTACTTAAAGTGATGTACAGAGTCTGAGACATTAGCTTTCTAACAAGGTGACATCTGTGCTTACATTATGGTGCATACTTTAGGATACACAGTTCTTTACATTTTTAGTTATCCTATGTTTTACATTATGGTTTACATTATCAGTCTGTCATCTCCTATATGTTATGGTGTAATATTACATGTTTTATATCCATCCTTGTGTACTCTCAAGAAACTCCTCTCTTGCCCCCCATTTACTTTGGTTCCACACATTTAACGTCCATTTTCCCTTCCACCTTGGTGCCCTCAGTGATAGCCAACCTCCGTTTCCTGAGGAGCCACTTCCAGAGATAGATGGAATAGTGTTCAGGGCCTAACTTGCTCAACTGCCCCAATGCCCTGGGAGCCACCCTTTCTCTCGAGGGATACAGTTCCCTCTATTGGATGGCATTAGTCCTCCCCAGGATGTGGGTCCACCCCCACTCTCACTACTTGGGTTTCTACCCCATGGTGTCACCCACTCTGGCAGAATGAGCATTTAGACATTCCCCAGGAGCCCGTCCTGCATCAGACCCTCCCCTCCGAGCATTCTAAACAGGTAACCCTCTTTATTATATTTTGATATGATTTTCTCGGCATTTTACTCTCCACCAACACCTGACCCTCTCCTGGTTCGTATGCTACCCCTCCCTCCCCCCACTTTTGGGCAACGTTACCCATCCGTCCCTCCCCAGCCACCCTCAAACCCGCAAAGCCCCAAGCAAAGGCAACCCCTTGCCCCCCTTTTATCTCTTCTTTGTGTTCATACTTACCACCATCTCATCTTAAATTCCACCCCTGCAGACATCGGCTCATATCCTTCCTCCACCCTCCGATTTCCTGCAAGCCTATCGTTCAGTCTCTTGCTATCTAGGGCAGCTTGTTTATTTCATATCATTGAGGTCATGTAGTATTTGTCCTTCAATGTCTGGGTTGCTTCACTCAACATAAGGTTCTCAAGATTCATCCATGTTATCACATGTGTTTGTAGTGTGTTTGTTCTTACAGCCGAGTAGTCTTCCATTGTGTGTATATACCACATTTTATTGATCCACTCGTCTGTTGATGGGCATTTGGGTTGATTCCAACTTTTGGCAATAGTGAACAATGCTGCTATGAACATTGGTGTACATATATTGGTTTGTGTTCTTGTTTTCAGTTCTGCTGGGTATATTCCCAGCAGTGGTATTGCTGGGTCATATGGCAAATCTATGGCTAGTTTTTTGAGAAACCGCCATACTGTTCTCCAGAATGGTTGGATCCTTCTGCATTCCCACCAGCAGTGGATGAGTGTTCCCCTTCCTTCACATCCTCTCCAGCACTTGTATTCTTCTGTATTTTTCATAGCTGCCAATCTTATGGGTGTAAGATGGTATCTCATTGTGGTTTTGATTTGCATTTCCCTGATAGCTAGAGATTTGGAACATTTTTTCATGTGCTTTCTTGCCATTTGTATTTCTTCTTCGGAGAAGTGTCTGTTTAAGTCTTTTTCCCATTTTTTAAATGGGTTGTTTATCTTTTTATTTTCAAGATATAGGAGTTCTTTATATATGCAAGTTATAAGTTTCTTATCAGATATATGATTGCCAAATATTTTCTCCCACTGTGTGGGCTCCCTTTTTACTTTCTTGACAAACTCCTTTGTAGCTCATCCATTTTGAATTAAATTTTGTACATGGTGTGAATAAGAGTTCCCCTTCATTCTTTTGAATAGTGATATCTAGTTATCCCAGCATCATTTGTGCCCTTCACTGGGATTCCTCAAAAGGTAATGTCTTACATAATTTTGTTCACTATCAAAACAGGAAATTGACATTGCTACGAGTCACAGATCTTATTCATATTCATATTTCACCAGTTTCTCACACACTCATTTGTGTGTGCATGTACGTAGTTCTATGCAATTTTATTACATGCGTAGATCTTGTAACCACCACTGCAATCAAGATATGGAGGGAAACAGACTTGGCCCAGTGGTTAGGGTGTCCATCTACCACATGGGAGGTCCACGGTTCAAACCCCAGGCCTCCTTGACCCGTGTGGAGCTGGCCCATGCACAGTGCTGATGTGCGCAAGGAGTGCCCTGCCATGCAGGGGTTCCCCCCGCATAGGGAAACCCCACGCACAAGGAGTGCGCCCCAGTAAGGAGAGCCACCCAGCGCAAAAGAAAGTGCAGCCCGCCTAAGAATGGCGCCGCCCACATGGAGAGCTGACACAGCAAGATGACGCAACAAAAAGAGACACAGATTCCCGTGCTACTGACAACAACAGAAGCGGACAAAGAAACAAGACGCAGCAAATAGACACAGAGAACAGACAACTGGGGTGGGGTGTTTCAATTGTTTCTGTTGTTTCAATTTTTAGTTGATTTTTTCACCAAAGATTTCACACTCAAACACACTTTCCTTTCATAGTTAAAATGGGTGAAAAGCTTTCCGAGTAACGGATCTGATAGAGAAAGCCTCAAGATGTAGCTCGAGCCTTTGTGAAATGCCCTCAAGCAAGTCCATTGTCAGGACTTTTACATCCAGTGCTATGGTCTCATACAATCCCATGTTGTGTGCAAAGATTGCCTGCACCGTGTGTGCTTCATGTGGTGCTGAACCCATGTAATATCCTAAATGAACACTCTCAGAACATTTGGTTCAGTAACCTCATCCATTGGTCTTGCTATGCTCAGGTGGGGGGAAGGGGAGAGAAATAAATAAATAAAATCTTAAAAAAAAAAGATATGGAACTATTCCACCAAAACACAGATCTTCCTCATGCTACCCCTTTTTAGTCACAATCACCTCTTCCTATCCTAAACCCTGATGGCCAGTATTTGATTTCTTCTTCTCTATAATTTTGCCATTTTAATAATGTTATATAGAAACTCTGTACAATTTAAGCATTAACTCTCCATTCCCTACCCCCACGCCATCCCCTGGCAAACTATATTCTAGATTCTGACACTATGAATTTGCTTATTCTAATTATTCCAAACCAGTGAGCTCTTACAATATTTGTCCTTTTGCATCTGACTTATTTCCCTCAATGTGATATCATCATGTTTCATCCATGTTGTTGCATGTATCAGAAATTCATTCCTTTTTACTGCTGAATAATATTCCATTGTAGGTATATACCACATACAGTATTCAACATTTTGAGACTGGACTTTTTCACTTAATATACTGCCCTTAAGATCCAGTTAGGTTATTTATTTATTTACTTACTTGATCTTTCAAAACATTTATTATTTAATTACTTTTTTATATCAATATTACAAATTATGCCATCAACACAAGATAACTACAACAATAATGAATCCACTTTAGTCAGTAGTTATACTCTGTGCTTGTTTTTGTTCATTCCTCAGTTTTGAGGGATTTGGGATGATGTGCACTCTGACTGCTTCAGGCTGACATGGGACATAGATATTATGAGTGAGAGGAATGGGATTGTTTTGCTTCAGTTGAAGATACTCCTTGTTTCAGGATGGGGCTGGTCCATCATCAATGTTTTATTAGTTGTCCAGGGCAGGCCTGAAGAGCTGGAGAATAGGAGTTGACCGCATACCTCCAGCCAGGTTATTGTATGTATCAAGTTTGTTGCTTTTTATTGCTGAGTATTAGCCCACGGTGTGGATGTACCACAATTTGTTAACCAATACCCGTTCAAGGATATCTGAACTGTTTATGGTTTTTGGCTATTACCAGTAAAGCTGCTATGAACATTCATGCTCAGGGTTTTGCATGAATATAAGTTTTCATTTCTTTTCATTTGGATAAATTTATGCCCAAGTGTACAATAGCCAGGTCCTATGGTAGTTACATGCTTAGTTTGTTAAGAAACTGCCAAACTGTTTTTCACAGTGGCTGTACCATTTTACATCCCTACCAGCAATGTACGAGTGATCCAATTTCTCAGCATCCTTGCCAGCATTTGGTGTTGTCACATATTTTTCATTCTGATGGGTGTGTAGTCATCTCTCATTATGGTCTTAATTTGCATTTTCTGAATGGCTAATGATGGAAAGCATCATTGTATATATCTGCTGTCTGTATATCCTCTTCATTTTTTCTGCCCATTTTCTATTTGGATAGATTGTTTCTTTACTACTGAATATGGAGAGTTCTTTATATATTCTAGATAGAAGTCTGTTGCTGGATATGAGATTTGCAAATATTTTCTCTCAGTATGTTACTCTCTTTTATTCTCTTATCAGGGTCTTTTGCAAAGCCAAATTTTAAATTTTGATGAGATCTCATTTATTGCTTTTTAATTTTATGGATCACCAGTTTGGTTAAAATATTTTTATTACAGAAATTTTGAACTTACAAAACAATCATGCACATGTGTAGAATTCCCATAAAACAACAGTTCATAAAGACACCACAATGTTGTGGAACATTTGTTACAGTTTATGAGATAATATCATCAGACTATTTCTACTAACTATGGCCCATAGCATACATTTGGCATATTTTTTCCCTACCCTGCTATTATTAACACAGTACATCTTTGGCATTGATGCAAGAATACTGCTGTTAACTACAGCATACAGGTTACATTGATTATATTTTTCCCATGCTTCCTCACATTCCTACTACTCTGTAATAGTGACGTACATCCATTCTAGTTCACAGAAGGACATTCTTGCATTTGTACTATTAACCACAATTCTCATCCACCTCTGGGTTCATTGTGCTATTCAGTCCCTAGATTACTCTTTAGCTTTCTTTCAGTTGACATTTACATCCCTAGACTACCCTTTCCAGCCACAATCCCATTTATAAACCAGCTGCTACTCACTATAATGTGTTACCATCAACTCTATCCATTTCCACACTTTTACAGTCAAGTTAATTAAAACTTCCACATACATTAAGCATCAGTAATCCTTCTCAGCCCTTCTCTTATCTCCTATTAACTGATATTCTGTTTTTTAAAGCAATTTTTATTGTCTTTTTTTAAAAGATACACAGATCACACAAAATGTTTCATTAAAAAACATGAGGTTCCTCACTCCCCCCACTCCTCCCACATCAACAACCTCTTTCAGCATTGTGGCACATTCATTGCATTTGGTCAATACATTTTGGAGCACTGCTACACCGCATGGATTATAGTATACGTTGTAGTTTACACTCTCCCCCAGTTCATTCAGTGGGTTCTGGCAGGATATATAATGTCCTGCATCTGTCCCTGCAATATCATTCAGGACAACTTTAAGTCCCGAAAATGCCCCCATATCACACCTCTTCTTCCCTCTCCCTGCCCTCAGCAATGCCCATGGCCACTGTCTCCACATCAGTGATACAATTTCTTCCATTGCTCGAGTCATAATAGTTCTATAGTAGAATATCAATAAGTCCACTCTAATCCATATTTTATTCCTCCATCCTGAAGACCTTGGGAAAGGTGATGTCCACTCCACCTCTAAATTGAAAGGGGACTTAGATCCCACATGGCTGATGGATGCGATTCTTCTGCTTGTAGTTGTAGACTCTCTCGGTTCCCTGGTGTGGTGGTTGGCCATTCTCACCTCACTGCTAGCTGACCTGGGTAAGTCCAGTGAATCGGATAGTAGGTGTTGCAACTCTGCTTGAATTTCTGGACTGTCCATATACTCTAGGTTTTAACTCATGTGTTTATTCTTCGTAAGTTCATATTAGTGAGACCAAACTTTTGGTGTTTTAATCACCTAAGCTAAAAATCTCTGTATAATTTTTTTCTTTTTTCTTTTTTGTTTTGTTTCCCGATAATTTTTTATTCTTCATCTCTTAGTTCAAGCCCCCTTCAAATCTCTGGAGTTGCCAAGTCTAACCCCAAGATGTCTCTCAAACCTGTCCCCTCCCTTCCCTTCCACTGTCTTCTTCCTAGGTCACATCTCTCATTACTCAGGTCATGCAACATTCTCTTAACTGGTGCTCCTGTTTCTGGAGCTGTCCCAGGCACTACTACTAGCTCTTATGACAACCCTTTCTTGCATACACACAACTTCAGCAGCTCTGACTGTCTGTGGATAAAGTCCAACTCTTTAGCTTAAACATGCCCCATCCAGACTTTATTTCCACACCTTTGCTTGTGTGGTTGCCTCTGCTGAATTAAACCCATAGGGGATCTTGGTGCTAAAGCTAGGGTCCTTCTTTCTGCAAGAGTATGGCCAGAGCTTGAAGAATAAAAGTGAATGAATGGGCAAACAGAATTCCATGTCTGAAGTGTTTCAACAACACCTGCTCATAGAAAGGAAAGGTGGGTGCTGTATTTTCTGCTGTTGTCTACCTTTCCAGTTACATTTGGAGGCAATTAACAAAAAGAACAGAAATAATTTCCACCAAAAATTGATGATGAGACATTGAGTTTGGGTAACAATTAAAATTTAAGCTTAAATAAAGCCCAGGATGGCAGCATGAGAAAATGCCAAAGTCCAGCAATGGCTGGAGCCTGAGAAGACACAGTGTACAGGATAGAGAGGGCAAACTCAAATGCTTAAAGGGCCAAGAATGTACTGTATATGAGTAAACCAGACCAAGGGCAAGACATATGGGGCCCTATTGTTCTTTTTTTTTTCTTTCAATTTTTCTACTTTGAATCATAACATGACTATAACAAGTGGTTTTCTTTCCTCTTAACTCTCCTATAAAAGAAACCAAGACAAAAACAGTGTTGGATAATCAACGGAAACTGACACTGGCCTAGAGTCAGATACAAAAGGGAGTGGTGGAGCCTGTGGCAAATAGGAAGGGGCATGCTCACAAATGGCCTCAAATCTGGTTTCACTGCTTCCATCCTTGTCCCCTAAAACCTACTCTCCAGAGGATTTTGTTAAAACTTAGGTCAGACCCCATCCCTCCTACACTTGAAATCCTCTAATGCCTTCCAATCACACCTAGAACAAAATCCAAATTACTTACCGACAAAGCCCTGCAGGGTTTGCTCCCTTGTCTCCTGCCTTCTTCTACTACCCTCCTTGCTTACTCTGTTCTAGCTCCATGGATCATTTACCTCTTTTCTTTGTACTTGCTGTTTCTTCTGCCTGGAATTCTCTGTCTTCAGATACTCCCAGTTCTGACTCTTCTCATCATTCAGATCTCAACTCAAAAGTCATCTCTGAGAGGCCTTATGACCACCCAGTCTGAGTAGTTACTCCTCACTCCTCAGTCTTTCAGTTTCAGTCACATCATCCAGTCTTTTCTTCAATGCACTGAGCACATTTGAAAACATCTTGCATGTTCGTTTGTTTACTTGCTGTCTGTTTCCCTTTGAAAGCTTGATGAGGTCAGGGACCTTGTCTGTCTTGTTGATTCCTGTATTGCTAGCACTGTCAACAGTGCCTGACACATAGTAGGTGCTCAACGAATATTCATTGAAGGATGAACATCTGTAAAGCTACAGGGCAGTTAATACAGTACTTTCCCATTCAATCCTCAGAGGTGGAAAGCTCAGTCATGGCTCTTGAGGACTTTACGAATGTACTTGTGGTAAGCAAACATATTCCCACAAAAGGGGAATTAATGCTATCAGCAAAGTGGCAAATGAGGACTGAAGACAGTGTCATAGGAATTTGGAGTAATGCTATGATGATTCCAGAACCCTTGGCAGCTGAGTGTTACCACAGAAGAAGAGAAAAGTGAATTTCGGACTAGGAAAGAGTGGTTTCCAAGAAGTCAGCCATATGAATACCCCTTTCAGGAATGTCACATCCATTTAACATCTGTATTAATAGTCACCTAATATTTTTCTATCAACTCACTTTTTTAAAAAGTTTTTTTTTCTCCTTCCTTGAGATGCCTCCCTCATCTGTCTGCTCATTGTCTTCTCACTGTGTCTGCTTGTTGTATCTGCTCTTGGTCTCTGCTCATTGTTTATCTCATTGTCTACTCGCTGTATCTGCTTGTTGTCTGCTCATCTTCTTTAGGAGGCACTGGGAACCTAACCTGGGACTGCCCATGTGGGAGGTGGGTGCCCAAATGCTTGAGCCACATCTGCTCCCCTATCAACTCACTTTTAAAATTTTAATACACATTTTGGTCTCATCTGTTCTAAGCCATAATAATACTGAAATAACAGACTTGATGTGCTTATTACATTTAAAAACATACCTTGAGTCAATAAATCTGGAGAAAATTAGGAGAAATAATGTTGCAACACATGTTAAAGACAGAATGTTAGAAATGGAAGATGCTACTTCAGATCTATACTACTTTCAGTTTGTTTTTCTTAATATTAGAAATAAAATGTTTTTCTTACACACTGTGATCTCCAGAGCTGGGGGGGAGAACACACCTCTCTTCTACACCAGGTTACAAATATTTTAAGAGACAAAACAAAGACTAAGTAAAGGTCCAGTTTGAGGGAAAAAATCATACTAAATATATGACTATTATAATTAAAGATGTCTGTGTGTCCCCTCAAATTGCCTCTCACATAGAAGTACATGATGTATGTTTTAGAAAACATGACTATAGAAATTTCTATTAGGCATATGGGGCTCAGGCTGCTCTGCCACCATTAGGCTCCAGCATCTGAGAGTCTTAGAAGGTGGCTCTCCCATCTGGGCCCCCTGGTCCAATTGGCCCACTTATTTGTCCATTCATTCCACGAGGCTTTCCTGATGTCTGCAGTGGACTAGGCCTTGTTCTGGGTGCTAGGGTCACAGAGAAGAGCAAGACACAGTTCTTGCTTTCAAGGAGCCCAAGGAGGGAAACAAATGTAGACAAATACATTACAATACCTAGTAGGTACAGAGTGTATAAGAAAGAGCCTGAAAGGATTTGCAGAGGAAGTGGCATCTTAAAGGGCAAAGAGGGAAAGAATGTTCCAGGAAGCAGGAACAGAACAGGGTGTATACAGGCAACTGCAAAGTTTTTGTGGCCACAGTACAGAATGAGGGTCAGGGAGGGGGACAATGAGGCTGGAGAGGTAGCCAGAGGCCATATCCTAAAGGGCTTGAAAGTCATGGTCTTTTCCTAGAGGCCATGGGGAGCCTATGAAAGATTTTAAGGAGGGGAGGAGGTCTTATTAAGTGTGATCTAGGGTCAAAGCAAGTTTTCCCCTTGCTGCCTGCCATCATTGTCAGGTTTGAGGGACTCAGTTTCTACCTGGGGACAATGGCAGTATAAAGGATTTCCCATAGAAATGCCATGGACATGTGCTGATTTAATTTTTAGCGCTTAATTGTCAACTGTATTGTTTTCCTTGGAATGTAGTAGATTCCTCCTGTCTTCAGAGAGCCTTCTCAAAGATAATTAAATATAACCACCAATGACCACTTGTCTATCTCTGACCTGAATTAGAACCTGAGGCTTGGATTAATCTCACCAGGCTTCTGGCATTTACAGGTTTTCAGCTTGTAAAGGATATTGTCCTCATGGTTAGGGTGCTGTGGTCTTAGTTTGCAAGTGAATACTACAGTCTCAAATGGAATCAAAGCAATTTCTAAAATAGCTTATGATTCATTTTCTCTCCCCTTCTGTGCCTAAATCTGCTGGCTCCATGAGAAGGGATAGGCACAAGTAGCTACAGAGGTGACATCATAGGAGTGGGCTACTTGCCTGCCAGTCACCCTGTGGACCTGGGCCTCAGGAGTGGTCTATATGATGGGCTGGGCTATGCTTCCCAGCCTTTTTGGAGTCACAGTTCCCAGGTTCTTCAGGTTAGGTGCTTTCTCCACATTTCTTTTTCAGACAAAAATTCTGGGCTGGGGCATGCAGGATAATGGGAATAGCAGTGGTAGGAAGAAAAATAGAGCCTTATGTCTGTATAATGCTTTAGAATTTTGAAAGCCATTTGGTCCATTATGCTCCACCCAAACACCACTGGGAAATGGAAGCTGGGATTTCAGGTCGCTAAATGCTAACATTCCCTATTCACCTCAAGGCATACCATAATTAGACTTGGACACAATCAGGAGGGGATGGAGAGAGAGAGCAAGCAAGCGAGCTGAGAGAGAGAGAGAGAGAGAGAGAGAGAAAGAGAGAGAGAGAGATTGAGATTGATTCTCTTTAGCTTCTAGGTGTTTTCAGGAAGAGAAATTTTCCAGGACAAGTTGCCTGGCAGGCACAAATTATTAAACTATGCCATCCTGATTGAGCCAGGGGGTAGTGCCGAACCTCAACACTACCAGCTCCTTCTGCATACCCTGGTTTACATTCCCAGTGGTCCCAAAGATCTTCACTGGTGCCAAAGGCATGACCACTAGGTGTGGATCCCTGAAGGTGAGGTGTGCTATGAACATCTGGAAGTGCCAACGGCTTCCAGAGTAACTTAAGGGCTTGTGAAAGGGAAAACCAAAATTCAAGTCCCATCACTGTGGATCCTGAAGGGAAGGGCTCTGAGCCCAGTCATGAACAGCTGAGGACTGGGGTGGAGGGATTCATTCATTCGGGGAGTCATAAAAAGAGTTCTGCAGTGTTCCCATGTTTGCTCTGTGATCTTCCAGCACCTGGTCCTAGCACGGTTTGTTGTCCTGTGTGCTCTAACACCACAGTCAGCATGGGGAATCTCTCCCAGCCTAGCTCCCTTCCTGATCCTCCCCAGCATCATGGATGCCAGGTTGGAAGCCTGGGAAAGGGGTTGCAGGCTTGGCCCTCCTGGTTTTAGATTAGATTTTGGTGTCACTTTTTTTGGGAGGGGGGCAATGGAAGCAGTAAGTCACAGATGCTCAGCAGAATTGGGAGAGGGGCAGCTGCTTTCACTGTTGCTGCTGCCCTAGCTGCCACCACCACCACTACCACTACCAAATGAATTCTGATGACCTAGCGTAAGAACATAGGTGCTGACAGTGCCATAAAAATGCCATCTACATAGACTAATATGTGTTCACTCAGGCAATTCTGTCTGTTGGAAATCTTTGTGGGGTATAAAAGCAACCCGTTTGAAAGGTGAATCTCTAAACTTATATGTGGAAAGTGACTGGTAGAAGAGAACATCACTACCTCCAAAGCAGTGAGGCCTCCCAGAATTTGTTTACCAGCTCACAGGGGATATGTACATCTATGAAAATAGATTAAGGATCACTGCCTCAGCCTGTTTTAGAGATGGGAATAAAAATCTTGGCTTGGGACTGCCTCTTCTCTGGTCGACTGATTTTTCAATTGATTTGTATTTATTAGCTAATGAAATTAAAGTTGTAAAAATGATAACAGAAACATAATAAATCTCTCTCTCAACTGGCTGTTTCTATGTCACTATAGTGCATTCCTCACTTTGATTACTTCAAGTCTATTATTTTGTTCTCAATTATTCTGTTTTTCTGGCACTGCAGAAAATCAATTTGTTTTATTTTCTCTTATTCATGCACTCAATTATGCTCTTTGGGCACATTTAATCACTTTGATATTTTCATTTTATGGTTCATCTCTAGGCACTTCAGCTGCATTGCTGCCAACAGGCAAGCAGGACTAATTTGCATGTCACAATAGACTTGAAATTCAAACTCAATTTAGAAATCTTTATGAAGTCTCCATCCAAAATATGTTTAGAGATGCAAAGAGGCAGAAGGAGGTGGGTAAACCAGGAGCCTATTGTCTTTTCGAAAGACTGAGAGCCCCTAGGTGGCCAGATGGTGGCTTGGGGATGTCACTGATCCAGGTCCAGTAGAGGAGTCCATAACGAAGGGATGTCTACAGAGCTTCCTCTGGAACTTTGTGGTGATAATCCTATGGAGTCTGCCCCTTGGCAGCAAGGCCAGAGACCCTGGGCCTGCTTACTCTGGCAGAAAATGACCCTTTGCCCTGTTGGATTTGGCTGCTGTGCTAAAGACAGTACCTGAATCTCAGTTGGTTAAAGGGCCCTCTGGGTGGTCTGAGAAAGCTGTCAACAATTAGGCATTCCGGAATCCTAAGTGGTTTACCTTATTTTCTCTAATAATTTTTGGCCTTGCCTTTGCCCCTTGATTGTTTTAGGGCTAAAAACTGGAGCGGAATAAACAATGCAATGGCCTCAGGTGTGTACTTTGGACAAATGGAAATACTGCTTAATTAAACACAGTAGAGGCCTCCAACTGCTCTTCAAAAGATCTTGGTTTGTTGTGTGTACCAACCAGCAGCTATACCAGGCAGAAGGAAAATCCCCCATTTTCTCATCTAAAACTTGGGTATGACCCTCAGTTTCTCATGTGAAATTCAGCTTGCTCACTTGTCTGCTGTGTGACCTTGTACAAGCTAATTAACCTCCCTATGCCTCTGTTAAATAGGGCTAATAATATTATCTACCTGGGAGACAGACTTGCTTCCTAAACTTCACTTCTTCTAAAACTGCTATCAAGAGCCATGTTCACATACTACAAACATGGAAACTTTTTTATAATGACTTTTTTAAAACATAGCCTTATCTTGAGCAACAATATCCATTAAACCAAAGAATTTGATATGCTAGATATAGTTCTTTCTAATCACAAGGAAACATATACATTAAATACACCAAACCTTCCAGCCTCAGGGTCTTTGCTCCTGCTCTTTCTTCAGTCTGGGACATTTTTCACTTCAATTTAAAAAAAAAGATTTATTTATTTCTCCTCACCCCCTTGTTGTTTACATTTGCTGTGTCTGCTTGCTGTGTGTTGGTCTTCTTTCCAGGAAGCACCAGAAACCATACCCGGGACCTCCAGTGTGGGAGGGAAGCACCAAACATCCCAAGCCACCTCCGCTCCCTGCTTTGCTGTGTCTCTCATTGTTTTCCTTGTGTCTCTTGCTGCATCACCTTGTTGCATCAGCTCACTGTGCCTGCCCATCGCATCAGCTTGCTGTCTTGTTCTTCTTCTCCAGGAGGCACTGGGAACCGAACCTGGGACCTCTCATGTGGTAGGCAGGAGCTCAACCACTCGAGCAACATCTGCTTCCCCACTTCAATTTTTGCAAAGTTCCTTTCCTCACTTAATTAACCTCTATTCCCACATGTTACTACTCTGAGAGGCCTTTACTCACCATCCTATTTAAGAAAGCACCCCTCTGGATTTATCAGTAAACGACACTAAATATTCACTTACTTATTTGCTTACTCTCTATATTCCCCACTAGTATGTAGGTTCCATGATGGGCAAGGCCTTTACCTGTCCTGTTTACCTCTAGAACAGTGCCTGTATTAATATCAAATACACATTTGCTTAATGAAAGAAACATTAAATAAAATACAAATTTGTCTGGCTATAACAAGGCATCCCTTCCATTTTGTCAAGGTGGTGTCAGAGAAGGCAGAGTGGTGAGTCAGGACCTTTTATCTTCACCTGGTGGTAAGGAGGCCCACCGACTGCTGTGTCAGTAGAGGCCACATGGGGAGCAGTAACAAGCCTCCATTCCCATAGTGGTGTTAGTGGAAGCCTAATGGGGAGCTTGAAATACTACACCTTGTCCAGTAATAATGAAGTGCCCCTCCTCCTGGGGTATCAATAGAAGCTGAGTGGGGAACCTAGACTTTTATCGCCACCTGGAGGTAATAAGGTGGTACCCCCTTTAGCAAAGGAGGCCTGCTAAAACAGCTGTAAAGATGTAAATACAATCCAGAGTTTCACAAGATAATACCTGAAATATCCAGGATAAAATAGAATGTCACTTATTATATTAAAAAACAGGAAAATCTCAACCTGTATGAGAAAAAGACACAGAGACATCAACATAGATATGGGTGTTGGAATTACCTGACAAGTATATTAAAGTAGTCATAATAAAATATTTCAGCTAGAGGTTATGAATATGCTTGAAACAAATGACAAAATAGAATGTGTCAGTAAAGAAACAGAAGATATAAAGAAGAACCAAATGGAAAATTCAGAACTGGAAAATACAAAAACTGAAATAAAACACTCAATGGATGGGCGCAACATAAGAAGTGAGGGGGCAGAGGAAGAATCAGTAACTGGAGGACAATGAAACAATAGAAAGTACCCAATCTGAACAAGAGATAAATAATAGACTGAAAAAATGAAAAGAACCTCAGGGAGCTGTAAGATAATGATAAAAGATCTAATATTCATGTCATTAAAGTTCTAGAGGGAGATGAGAAAGAGAATGGAATTGAAAAAGTTCTTGAAGAAATAATGGCTAAAAATTTCCCAAACTTGGCAAAAGACATAAAATACAGATTCAGGAAGCTGACCCAATGGTAAGTAGGATAAATCCAAAGAAATGCATGCCAAAACACATCATAACCAAACTCCTGAAAAATAAAGAAAAAGAAAAAATCTGGAAAGCAGTAAAAGAGAAATGAAACCTTACCTATAAGGGGAAAGATAGTTTGAATGACAGTGGATTTCTCCTTAGAAACCATGAAGGCCATAAGGAAGTGGACTAACATTATTCAAGTGCTAAAAGAAAATAACTGGGAAGAGGATGTGGCTCAAGTGGTTGAGTTCCTGCCTACCACATGGGAGGTCCTGGGTTCAGTTTCCGGGGCCTCCTGGAGAAGACAAACAAGAAGCTGGCATGATGGGCTAGCATGGTGAGCTGATGCAACAAGATGACACAACAAGGAGACAAAGAGGAAATACAATGAGAGAGACAACAATGCAGGTAGTGGAGGTGGATCAAGCAAATGAACACCTCTCTCCCACATGGAGGTCCCAGGTTCAGTTCTAGGTATCTCCTAAAGAGAAGATGAGCAGACACAGAGAACACACAGCAAATGGGCCAAAAGAGCAGACTGTGAGCACGAACAATGGAGGGGGGCAGGATAAATAAATAAAATAAATCTTCAAAAGAAATAAAAAGGAAAATAACCATCCACCCAGAAGCCTATATCCAGTGAAAATAGCCTTCAGAAATGAAGGGGAAAAAGATATTCTGAGAGGAAGGAAAACTAAGAATTTTTTGCCAGCAGACCTACCCTAGAAAATAGCTAAAGGAAGTTTTTAAAAGGGAAAGGAAATGATAAAAGATGGAATCTTGGAAACCAGGAAGGAAGGAAGAACACTAGAAAGAGTAAAAATGTGGACAAATACAATAGGCTTATCTTTTCTTGAGTTTTCTAAATTATGTTTAATATTTGAAGTAAAAATTATAACATTGTCAGGTGTCATTCTAAATGTATGTAGAGGGAATATTTAAGACAATTATATTATAAATGGGGGAGGGGAAAAGGACATAAAGAGAGATAAAGTTTCTACACTTCACTTGAATCAGTAAAATGTCAACAACAGTAGACTGTTATGTATATATAATATATGTATAGAGCAACCATTAAAAAGCCTCTACAATAGATATACTCCAGAAAAACATAGATGAATCAAAATGGAATTCTGGGAAGTAGATGTGGCTCAATTGATAGAGCATCCGCCTACCATATGGAGGGTCCACGGTTCGATACCCAGGGCCTCCTGACCCTTGTGGTAAGCTGGCCCATGTGCAATGCTGCAGTGCATAAGGAGTGCCATGCCACGCAAGGGTGCCCCTGTGTAGGGGCGCCCCACGTGCAAGGAATGCACCAAGCAAGGAGAGCAACCCTGCATGAAAAAAGCACAGCCTGCCCAGGAGTGGTGCTGCCACACACACAGAGAGCTGATGTAGCAAGATGATGCAAGAAGAAAGAGACACAGTTTCCCAGTGCTGCCTGACAATGCAAGCAGATGGAAGAACACACAGCAAATGGACACAGAGAACAGACAATGGGGGGGGGGGTGGTGAAGGGGAAATAAATAAATAAAAGAAATCTTAAAAAAAATGGAATTCTGTGACAGTTTGAAGCTGGGTGGATCCCAGAAAATCCTGTTCTTAAGGCTAATCCAGTCCTGTGCATGTAAACTTATTGTAGGTGGGACCTTTTGATTAGTTTCAGTTAAGGGACCTTCCTTTTAATTAGATAAATTCAGTATGGCATGGCCCAGGGTGAGTCTTAATCCTCTTACTGGAATCTTTTATAAACAGAAGAATAAAGAGACACAGACAGAGAAAGAAAAATGCAGTCAGAGAGAAGCCTCCAGAATTGAAATCAACTAACCTGGGAGAAAGAAAAGTCACAGATGGAGCAGCCCAAAACTGAAAGCAATGATGCCAGGAGGAGAGGGGAGAGATGAGCAGACTCTGCCATGTGAATGATCACCCACAGTTAACTTTGGGGAGAAAGTGAGACTGGCAGAGAAGGCAGAGACTGGCAGAGCCACCACTGTGCCTTGTCATGTTGCAGGAGTCTAGGGTTATCTGCAGCTGATCTTTGGGGAGAGAGCTTTCCTTGATGCCTTGGTTTGGACATTGTTCTCAACCTTGGAATGGTAAGCTTTTAATGTAATAACCTCATTGTAAAAGTCAACCCAGGGGAGGTGGACTTGGCCCAGTGGATAGGGCATCCGTCTACCACATGGGAGGTCCGCGGTTCAAACCCCAGGCCTCCTTGATCCTTGTGGAGCTGGCCCACACATAGTGCTGATGCGTGTAAGGAGTGCCGTGCCATGCAGGGGTGTCCCCGTGAAGCAGAGCCCCACACTCAAGGAGTGTGCCCCATAAGGAGAGCAGCCCAGAGTGAAAGAAAGTTCAGCCTGCCCAGGAATGGTGCTGCACACACGGAGAGCTGACACACAAGATAACAACAAAAAGAAACAGATTCCCCTGCCGCTGACAACAACAGAAGCAGACAAAGAAGAACACGCAGCAAAACGGACACAGAGAGCAGACAATGGGGGGGTTGGGGGGGGGAGAGAAATAAAAATTGTCAACCCATTTCTGGTATATTGCATTAACAGCCTTCAGCAAACTAAAACAATTTTTTTTTGCATTTTCTTTTTAAAAATTTTGTTTATTAATTATTTTATTATTATTATTTTTAAAGAAGATTTAGATTACATAAATGTTACATTGAAAATATAGAGTATTCCCATATACATCACCTCCTCCCCTTCCCACACTTTTCCCTGTTAACATCTTTCATTAGTGTGGTACATTTGTTACAACTGATGAAAACATTGAATTATTGCTATTAACTATGGTCTATAGTTTACATTATAGTTTACATTTTGCATTGCACAATTTTATAGGTTTTGACAAGATACATAATAGCCTGTATCCGTCACTGCAATATCATGCAGAAGAATTCCAATGTCCCAAAAATCCCCATGTTACACCTATTCTTCCCTCTACCTCCCCTTAGAACTCTGGTGACCACTGCCTTAATATCAATGTTGCAAGTTTTTCCATTACTAGAATAATATGCCTACTTTAGCCCATAGTTGCAATCCCCCCTTATGTTTGGTTATTCCTCAATCTTGAGGATTTGGGGATGGTGATGCCCACTCTGCTCTGAATGAGAGGGGCTTAGATCCCATGAGGCATATAGGTGGAACTGTCTTGCTTGCAGTTGTAGGTACTTTCTAAAACAAATTCTAACAAACGAATAAGTCACCTACAATTAAGGGAGGAAAAAGAAAACAGAAACAAAGAACAGAGGTAACAAACAGGAAACTGAAAATAAAATGGCAACTTAAGTTTTAACATATCAAAATTATATTGATGGAAAATGGTATAAATACACTAATTGAAAGACAAAGATTGGAAGAATGGCTAAAAAAATGACCCAACTATATCCTGGTGGCTATATTGATATCATATAAAGTAGACTTCAGAGCAAAGAAAATTATTAGGGACAAAGAAGAACATTACATAATGATTAAAAAGTGCCAACCTACCAAGACAACATAGTAATTCTAAGTGCATATGCACCAAAGAACAGTGCTTCAAGATATATGTAGTGCCAGCTGGGCCCTGAGCCTCAGCAGAGTGGCGACTCCTACTCTCTGGTACGTTGGTCTTACCCAGGTCAGCTAACAGGGACGTGAAGATGGTCAACCACTACACCAGGGAATCAAGAGTGCCTACATGCAAGCAAGAGAATTGCATCCATCAACCACGTAGAATCTAAGCACCCTCTTGATCTAGAGGTGGAGACGACATCACATCAGCATCCTAGGGTCCACAGAATGGAGGAATAAAATATGGACTAGAATGGACTTACTGATATTCTGCTATAAAACTATTGTGATGAGTAATAGAAGAAATTTTAGCATGGAGGTGGAGAAAGTGGCCACAGTAGCTGCTGAGGGCAGGGAGAGGGTAGAAGAGATGTGATGTGGGGGCATTTTGGGATTTTGAGTTGTCTTAAATGATATTGCAGGGTCAGATGCTGGACTTTATAGATCCCACTGAATCTATATAACCCACTGAATGTACTGGGAGAGAATGCAAACTACAAGGTAAACTATTGTCTGTGTAGTGCAGCAGTGCCCCAAAATGTGTTCACTGAGTGCGATGAGTGTGCCACAATGATGGGGGAGGTGGTTGGTGTGGGAGGAGTCGGGTGGGAGAGTGGGGGGGTATACACGAACCTCTTATATTTTTTAACGTAACATTTTTTTGTGATGTATATATCTTAAAAAAATACAATTTACAAAAATGATGTGGTGGGGGGGTGGGGAGTGGGTTATATGGGAACCTCTTATGTTTTTTGTTTTTTTGTTTTTTAATGTAACATTCCTTGTGATCTATTAACTTTAATAAAAAAAAATATGTTTCTGTAAAACTACAACCCCTATCCCCAACAACTTTTCATCTCAGATGGTATCTAGGCTGGAAACCTGACAGTTATCTTTACCTCTTTTTCCTTGGTCCTCTCTAACTCTCTCTCTCTTTCTTTTAAAGCAGTTTTATTCACACACCATGAAATCCATCCAAAGTATATAATTAATGGCTTTCAGTATAATCACAGAATTGTGCATTCATCACCACAATCAATTTGAAAACAATTTTATTGCTCTAAAAAGAAAAACCCCATACCCCTTATAACCCCCCTATTATTGACACTTAGCATTGGTGTGGTACCTTTGTTACAACTGATTTAAGAATATTAAAAGATTATTGTTAACAGTAATATTGTAATATTTTATAGCAATGGCAGGAAGATATTATTTCAGTACTATGGGACATCAATAGGGGGGTGTAAGGGGGTATGGGATTTTTTCTTTTGTAGTAATGAAAACATTCTAAAATTAACTGAGATGATGACAGTACAACTCTGTGATGAAAATGAGAGCCACTGAATGTTCATTTCAAATGGACTGTACAAAGCATGGGGCTGTATAACAGAGGGAATCCAGAGGTGAATGATGAACTGTGGTTAACAGGACAAATATGAGAATGTTTTCTTCTGAATGATAACAAATATATAATATTAATATAGGGTGCTAATAACTGTGTGGGTTGGGGGAAAATACACCAAATGTAAGATATGGGCTATAGTTAGTAGTAATATTTTGATGATGCTCTTTCATAATCTGTAACAAATGCTTCACAACAAGGCAAGGTGTTGGTGGTGAGGAGATGTATAGGAGGCTCATATGATGTTATGTATGTTTGTTTTATAAATTCATAAATTTTACTATACACTTATTGCTTATGTATGTTCATGTGTAAATAATATACTTCAATAAAATTTTATTTAAAAAGGATTACTTTTGGGAAGCAGACTTGGCCCAATGGATGGGGCATCTGGGTACCACATGGGAGGCCCGCAGTTCAAACCCTGGGCCTCCTTGACCCGTGTGGAGCTGGCCTATGAGCAGTGCTGATGTGCGCAAGGAGTGCCGTGCCATGCAGGGGTGTCCCCCGCATAGGGGAACCCCGTGCGCAAGGAGTGTGCCCAGTAAGGAGAGCTGCCCGGCATGAAAGAAAGTGCAGCCTGCCCAAGAATGGTGCCACACACACGGAGACCTGACACAGCAAGATGATGCAACAAAAAGAAACACAGATTCCCCATGCCGCTAATAAGGATAGAAGCGGTCACAGAAGAACACACAGTGAATGGACACAGAGAGCAGACAACTGGGGGGGGGGGAAGGGGAGAGAAATAAATAAAAAATAAATCTTAAAAAAAAAATAAGAAGGATTACTTCTAACTCTAGTCCATAGTTTATATCAGGTGTATTTTTTCCCACATACTACTGTATTATTAATACCACGTAATAGTGACATATATTTGTTCTAGTTCATGGAAGAATATTCTTGTATTTGTACTGTTCACCACAGTCATCATCCACACCTGTTGCTACTCTGTTATCCTCACTGCCACTGTTCTAGTACAGGCCCTTGTTTAGTCTCACTCTTGTACTACCACCATGATCCATCCTAAATATCACTGCATCAGGGTGTGTCCT
Organism: Dasypus novemcinctus; assembly: GCF_030445035.2. Lineage (NCBI taxonomy): Eukaryota > Metazoa > Chordata > Mammalia > Cingulata > Dasypodidae > Dasypus > Dasypus novemcinctus. The sequence goes on from NC_080704.1 coordinate 80,293,153, forward strand.
AATACCAGAGCTTATAAGGACTCTCACTTTACTCTATCATATATGGACTGCTTAGACTGAAATTGAAGGGATTCTGCAATCTATCCCTTCTCCCCTAACCTATCCAAGTTCCTCTTGCTAATAAGCACTTCCCCACTCCTATCTAAATCCTCTTAGCTTTTTGAAAGCATTCTCCCTAAAGTCTTACTACCCAAGCTTCTTCTACATTGGGTCAGCTCTCATTTATTTATTAGTTTTGTCCCCTCAATTAGACTTCTTAGCAAGCAGGAGCCATGTCTTAAAATTCTCTTCTATCTCCCATGGCACCCAGGCACATGAGAGGTTCAAGAAAAATACGTGTTGATTTCACTGAGCTTTAAAGTGGACACACAGTAATACCTCTTACAATGCAACTAGTTCATATTCTCACTTTGGAAAGCACTGCAGAACAGTTAAAAACAAAGTTCTCAGATGTGGGTTCAAATCCCGAGTTCAACACTTACTTGTTATTTGACTATGGGCATGTTACACAATGTCTTTGGGCAGTAATGTCCTACTTCATGAGATAATTGTGAGGATTAAATGAGATCATGTGTGTAAAATATCCAGCACACCATGTTGTACAGGCTTTCTTTCTTTCTTTTTTTTGTACATCTCCCTCATTCAACACCCCACCCCTTCCTTTCATAAAAACAGGCAGGATTGTCAGCAGCTGCTTTCTTTTTTTTTCTCTCCCAGTATGAGCAGTTTATTTGTGTGTGTGTGTGTGTTTTAATGTGGATAAGTAGCAACTGCTTTCAATAATGGCAGTTCCCTCATAGAGTTAGGTAGAAAGTTAAAGTCTTCATAATTGACCTGCCAAGTGTTTTCATGGCTTGTTAAAAGCCACCGTCTCAGATACTATACCTATAGGGAGCATCTTCCATTTTCATTTTAATTTTTGAAAAATTTTCATCATGGTCTTATGATTTATCTTTCTGTTTAACGACAACAACAACAGTTTTCCAATGTGTACACTCTTTAGTGAAGCAAGAAAGAGAGGAATCTGGTCATTGGGGAACCTTAGGATGGCAGTAGGCTCCTGGAAGGGACCACGGTGAAACAGAGAGGAATAAAGAAAGGGTAGGGGAGAGAGGAAGGGGAGAAGAGGGAAAGACATCACAGAGATTATCGCCTGAAGTCAGGCAAATTGGCTCAGGGCAGCCTCCACAATCCTGCTCCGAAGTCCTTCCAAGAAGCTGGACAGCAAATGGCCAGTCTGTCCTTGGGACAAACCCTGCCTTTCACCTTATCCTCATGGTCTCTCAAGAAGCAAGAGGAGGTGTGGAAGGAAGCTGAGTTTCCATAGTGTAAAATTCCAACAGGCAGGAGCACTGCTTCAAGTCTGGAGCTCCAGAAGACCTTGGATATGCCCAGACCTGAAGCCCCAATTGCTAGTCCCTAGAAGAATGCCAATCCCAGACTTTAGGTTGCCAGAGGATATGCTGCTTAACCCCCAGCACAACAGTTCTCCTGAAAATATTACCAGTGGATATTGCAAGGGTCTTAGCTTGGGGCTGGGAACTATAAATAGCAAACTGGGGCTAGTGGCTAGTTGTTTCTTCCACCTTCTGCCCTCTTACTTCTTGGCTCAGCCTGAAATGGAGGGGGAAGCTTCAGATGACAGTATGATGAGGTGATGTGGGGTGTGGTGGGGGTGGAGGTTAGGGCCTAAGTGTGCCCATGGCTGTCTTCCTCCCATTTCCAGGGAGACATGAGATTTCAAGTGCTTGGATCAGCTGGGTATACACTGCAGGATGGGAAGGGTTTACTAGAGTCAGTTGGAAAAACCAGGAGATGAGGAGTAGACTTGACTGGGCCATGCTGCCAAGGAGACAAGGGAGTACCAGAAAGGCCAAACAGACTGAATCCAAAGCCGCAATTCAGACAGACTTGGGTTCAAGTGACTGCTCCAACACTTATTAGTACAGTGTATGCTTAGTAATTACTTGCTGAATGAACAAATAGAAGTGACTTAGGGCAAGTCACTTAACCTCTCTGAGCCTCAGTTCCCTCATCCATAAGATAAACAGTAGCTATAATTCTTATTATTTCCCCTGTGTTGTCTCTTCCCATACCGGTATCAACTTGCTGGCCCATCTTTTCAACCCTGCATTGTAGAGGCTGCCATACTAAGCTTTCTTCATTAAGTGTTAGAAAGGGCAGGTGCATGTACCAGGCCTTCCTCTAGTCTCATGTCCTCCCCCCGGCCCCCCCCCCCCCCATTTCACCTCCTGGTCCCATTCATTTTCTTTTTCCACCTTAGGAAAACTCAGGATACGGTTCTGGGAACTCAGAGCAAGTATAGAAACCTCCAGTTACAGCTCCAACACATAGCTCCCTCCCATTCCTCCTCCACATATTGGGCTGCAATATGAAGCCCTGAGCCCCCTGAGGGTCCCTACTTGACTCACATGTCATCAGTACCAGAGACTTAGAAAACTTCTTACCTCTACTCCTATTTCCCCAAGCAAAGCCAGCCAAGTTTGGGGAGCTAGCCCCCTCTGGGGATGGATCACATCGGCTCTGTTCCAACTCTGGAAGATTCACTGTGAGTCAGTTCCTCTGGAGTAGGTCAACCAGAGGAATGGCAAAGAAGTTTGAGCTTATGAAGATGGAGCTAGGATGATTTTACAGTAGTGGTCATGAGCTATGCAGAGCCATCCTATTTCTAACCCATTCTTCCTGCCAACAATGACACATATCTTCAAGATAGCTTGTCGGCATGAGTAGAGCAATTTGTGGAAGCAAAACAGATATTTTTCTCTGCATAATGCTTACAGTTTGAATGGATTCTCCATGATTTTACTTTTGTCTTTTTTTCCTCCTAGGAAGAGTAATGGGTAGTAAAGATATGTTAAGTTGAGGTCTAAATTTGTCTATCCTTTCAGTCATCCCATGGCATGTACAATGCATCTATAAAATGAACCTTCTCAGGCTTGATTTCCAATAGGTTAAATTCCCATCTTTTGTGCTTCTAAGGGATGTGGTGAGAAAGAGAAGAAAACCCAAGCTCAAAGGCTGAACAAATTCAACTAGACATGCTGGCTAAACTCCCTTTCAGAGAGTGGAGCTGAATCCATGACTCTCCCATTGCCATCTCACCTCCCCAAATCAATTTGTTTGTTTCTCTTTTCCTCCATTTTTGTTTCTAGTGAGGGTGGGTGTGGGGGAGGCAGGTGAGAAACACCCAGCTCTAGCTTCACTGAGGTTTTTATATGCAAGAACAAATGACAATCTTATAGACAGATTCAAGAAAATTTTTCAGAATGCAGAAAATTTAGCAGCCTTTTCCAACTGACCATTGTCATGGCAACACACTATCTGATGGCAGTATGCAAAACCAGGCTTGGAGGGGCACAGTCTCAGTATAGCAGGTTAGCCTGGCCATTTTTTTTAAGCAACATTTGGACTTCTTTCTAGCCTCGATTCTTCTAGGCTTAGTTGCATTTCTTTCTGGTTCTGGACTTGTGTGCTCTGCTAATTTGCACGGGTAGAGCCCATATACCTTGTCAATATGAATGGGCTGGCTAAATGTAAAACCTGAACATTCCTAGTATTCTATAGACTCTATACTCTACTTGCTGTCTGTCCTCCCTGGCTCCCCCACCCACCCACCCATAGCCACTTATTTTCTCCTCTTTTCCTCATCAATTCTTCCCCACACACAGCATTCCCCCATCCAAAAACTGTGACCCTCTACCAATCCCCTGCACCCTTACCTTATTCTTTGTATTTCCCCCCCTATTTTCTCATTTTAATGTATAGCATCCTAGAATCTTAGGGTTTGAAGGAACCTTAAAAGTAATCTAGTCCAATCACCCTCCCCCAATGCAGGAACCCCCTCTACAAAATGACAACCAAGTGATGGTCTAGTCTCTCTAGTGACAAAGATCTCATTCCTTCCTGGGCAGCCTGTTCCACTTTGGACAACTCAGATCATCAGAAAATTCTTCCTTCTATTGAATAGAATTCTGCCTTTTTATAGTACCCACCCAAGGGTCCTAGCTCTGTCCCGAGGCCATATAAATCCTGTCTATTCTCTTTGTTCTGTGATAGCCTTTCAGAGGCATGAAGTTGAGATCACATACTCTTGAGTCTTGTCTTTTCCAGAAAGTCCCACCTCCTCTGACCAGACCTCTTGTGGCCTAGCTCCAGTCCACTTTCCATCCCCACTGACCTCCTGGAATATGCTCCCATTTGTCTAGAGCCCTTTTAAAGTGAGGTCGATACTGCATCAACATCTCTGAAGGCCACTTTGCTCTGGTGACTCACACTGAGCTCTGTGTTGACTACAATCCCTAACTCTTTCAGACAAAATGCAGTTATGCCATGTCTTCCCATTTTGTATGTGTCCAGTGGCTTCTGAGGGTCTAATTCCTGGGCCACAGATTTTCTCCCTGTTTAATTTCATTGTATTATACTCAGGATATTGCTTTAGCCTGTTAGGATCTTTTAAAAATCTTGACTTATAGGTAACTTACATGTCCTCTAATGTCTTCCATTATTTTTTCACCAACCCTCATTTCAGTCTTTTTATTTCAAGTCTTTTAAATTTATTCCTCTTTTGGATTTCTTATCCTTCCTAGTTATCTTCCCCTTGAATTACTTTCCTTCAGTTTTCTCTTGCTTGTCATTTCCATTTCCTCATAGGAAACATGACCACTCTCTGGAAGGTATGTGCCTGGAAATGAGTACAGGAGAGCATGAGCATGAGGGCATCCAGATATCTGTGCATATGTAGGTGTAACCAAGTAGCTGCAAAGGCTTGCTTAGTTTCTCTGCTTCTATTGCTTTATCTATTTATCTATAGCCCTACCAGGACTCAGAACCTGAATAAGGGAAGCGAGGGAGATGGCAAGGTTGGGAAAAAGAGGGTTAAGAAAAATTGGCCCAGGATGGGTCCCAAAGAAAAGAGGAAATGTGTCCTGGGTCTGAGAGGTTTAAGAGGAAACTAGGATGGGTTGTCTAGTGTTAATCGGGGCTGCAGTGCAGTGGGAAGGACTGCAGAAGGGACATAGGTAGGCTAGAAGGATCCTAAGGCCTTAAAGTTTAGACAAGGCAGGAGGATTTGCTTAGGAAGTAAGGATTTGTGGGGTTGGTAGTCACTGAGAGGCCAGAGGGAGGTGGCTTGAAACTATAGGATCAGGAGAAATCTGAGGAAAATGGGATACCTTAGAAGGGGCACTAGCATTGCTGTGAGCATAACCTTAAGGGTCTATGACCCCTTAGCTTAGAAAATTTTCTCTGGCCAAAGGAGTCTGTGGGATATGCACTTTGTTGGACTTTGTTGCTGTCACAAAATGGGCTCTGCAAGTAAACATGTGCTTTAACATAACCCTCAGCAAGGATCCATAGGACACAATGTGTTCCCTCAGTCAAACTCTAGAGTAGAAGAACCCTCCATTTCATTGTTGGATTCCAATCCAATCAAGAGTCAAAAGTAGGAGAATGGCTAAAAAAGAGTCTGGAGGTTGTCAGAAGGAATACCCCTATGTACAACTGAACAGAGTCTAAGAGACAGATAAGGTAGATACAGCCCCAGGTATTGGTTCTTTTGAGGGACAAAGAGACCCACGGGTTCTATGGTCATGGCAGAAGGGGTTCACTGCCATGACAGATAGCCCTTCTTTGGACCTGGTGTTTCTGCGTGATGGAATTGGACTCAGAGGGGATCTCTTTTCACAAGACTTGCATGCTACTTTATTGGAATTGTAGTCGGTGCTGGGTTTAAGATATATGTAGGGGATTTGAATCTCTGGACTGATAATATGACACCCAGGCCCAGAGCCTCAACAGACTTCAGCTCCTACACTTGGATTTATTGGACTTACTCCACTCAGCTAACATGGAGTTGAAGAAGGTCAACCACCACAACATGGAGCCTAGAGTGTCTACAACTGGAAGCGGGAGGAGTGCATCCAGTACCCATATGGAATCTAAGCCCTCACTTGACATAGATGTGCAATGGACACAACCAATCCAATGTCCACAGAGAAAATGTGGAATGGGTGTGGGAACGGTAGCCATGGTGGCTGCTGGGTGTGGGGAACGGGAGGAAGAGATGAGATGGGGAGGCGTTTTCGGGACGTGGAGTTGTCCTGGATAGTGCTTCACGGACAATTACGGGACATTATAGATCTCCCCAGGGCCCACTGGATGGAACGTGAGAGAGTCTGGGCTATGATGTGGACCATTGACTATGGGGTGCAGTGATGCTCAGAGATGAACTTACCAGGTGCAATGGATGTGTCATGATGATGGGAGAGAGTGTTGCTGTGGGGGGAGTGGGGGGCGGGGGCGGTGGGGTTGAATGGGACCTCATATTTTTCATAATGTAATTTAAAAAAATAAATAAATAATTAAAAAAAAAAAGTAGGAGAATGGTTGTTATCTTGGCTGGTTCATGAATAAATGCAGGATTTTCACTCTCCAGGATGGCCATTATGATACCCTTGACCACTTCAAACTGCAAATAATGAGGACCCCCCAAAATATGTACACACATTTGTAAATTCAATTAAACAGGAAAATGGGTTGTAAAACACTTAAAAAGCATGGAGAGATTCTTCTACTCCTTTTATTTGAACCCATAATTTTCATTGTGCCTGTTAAATATATGTCTCAGAGATTTAAATCTCTGGATAGTTTATATGCTGGTTGAGCCCTAAAACCCAGCAGAGTTGCAGCCAACTCCTACCCTCCAGTTCTTTGGGCTTGTCCAGAACAACCAAACAAAGTGATGATGATGAACAAGTCTCATCCCCCCCAAAAAGAGTATCTACAACTGCAAGTAAAACAATTTCTTCCATCTGCCCAATAATATCTAAGTCCACTTTCAGCCTGATGCAGTCAGAGCAGACATCATCCCAAATCCCTCAAGACTGAGGAATGAACAAACGTAATGGGGAGTGTAACCTCAGACCAAGCATATTTATTGTAATTGTAGTTATTATATTGTGTTAATGGAGTAATTTGTAACATTGGTATAAAAATATGAAAAAAAAAGAAGGGAGGATGAAACGAGTTGAGTTGTGAAGCAGCAGCTGGGATTGGGAGGGGGTTCTGCTGAAAAGCTGAGAGTAGTTTCCCCAAAAAGACAATGGATAGTGTGATCAAAACAGCAATGAGGGAAGCAGACTTGGCCCAGTGGTTAGGGCGTCTGTCTACCACATGGGAGGTCCGCGGTTCAAACCCCGGGCTTCCTTGACCCGTGTGGAACTGGTCCACGCGCAGTGCTGATGTGCGCAAGGAGTGCTGTGCCACGCAGAAGTGTCCCCTGCGTAGGGGAGCCCCACGAGCAAGGAGTGCGCCCCGTAAGGAGAGCTGCCTAGTGCGAAAGAAAGTGCAGCCTGCCTAAGAATGGCACTGCCCACAGGGAGAGCTGACACAACAAGATGACGCAACAAAAAGAAACACAGATTCCTGTGCCGCTGACAACAACAGAAGCGGACAAAGAAGACACAGCAAACAGACACAGAGAACAGACAACCAGGGCGGGGTGGAAGGGGAGAGAAATAAATAAATAAATAAATCTTTAAAAAAAACAAAACAAAACAACAAAAAACAGCAATGACCTGACAGCTGTCATTGTCCCTCTATCCAGAGGGCTAGGAAGGAGAGGGCAGCAGCCCTATCTCCAGTGCTCTGAGTAAGATTGGGAAACCCACTACCAAGGTACCAGAATTCCTGACTATTCATTGTAATCCCATAGTCTCTGAAGGCTTTATTGGACCAAAGAGCCATATTGGAACGGATCTGTGAGCCCCTCTGGCCCTGCCCCAAATCTGAAACAATTTGAATGTCTCTTCATTTTAAACAGTTTTATTGTTGGCCCTTTGAAAGAAAAAGGGTTCCAGGGCACCCTTTAGAACTGGCTGTCCCCTGAAGGTACCTAAAGTGGAGCTTTTTGTCTCTTTGAAGGTGACATTAGCTAGCCAAATGACAATCCTAACCAGAGGGGCCAGTGTGGAATTCCAACTACAAGCTGTCAGGCCAAGAGGAGGTTTCCCATCCAAGTCAGTAAAATAATTAGCCACCAAAGAACAAATGGTATTTGGAGAAGCCCCCACTGATGGGCCACCACAGCTGGGTGGAACAAGGAGGGCAGGACTCGAAGGGGTGATGCTTACCTTTGATGTAGTTGAGGATTTGTTGGACTCGGTGGGGTTCATTGCGGTCTGGCCGGCAGCTTGGCGTGATTTCCAGCACATAATCAGGGCCATATGCTGTGAAAAACTGTAAGGAAAAGGGAAAGGCTGAAAAACAAACTAAACCACATAAAACTTCCAAACCAAACCACATCCAAACAGAATAATCAAAAGAACTCACCATTGCCCACAAAGCAAGGCAGCCCTTGTTGGGTGGGGTAGGACGATGCTGCAGCAGGCCCCGTCCCGGTGGTATGACTTGTTCAAAACCTTCAATGACAGTCCATTGCTAAATTATCTAGCTCAGGGGTTCTTAACAAGGGGTCTGTGAGTTTGAATTGAAATTCAAAAAAACATTATTCTAGTGGGCATGTGTTGGTGTGGGTGTGATATATTTATTAAGTAATACACAGTATAGTGTGGACTTAGTAAGGGGTCCATAGAACAAAAAAGGTTAAGAACCCCTGATCTAGTTTGTTGTTTGAGTTTCTCCCTGCTCAGCTCTTGGCTTTTTTCTCCATCCTTAGCTCTTACTGCTCCCCTGTCCTCTACCCATGTTAGACGGTTCTGTGCTCCCCCAAAATCACACCATGCTTTGTTCCCCTTAGGATCATTGCCGTTGTTTCTTGGGACCTGAAAGGCCCTCCAGTAATTCCTGCTGCCTGTGAATAACCTCCTCACCCTTCCAGATACTGCTCAAATGTCATGTCCTTCACAAAGCTGCCCCTTATTCTCCACCAACCGCCAGAGTATTCTATTGGTACCTGTCTTACAGCCTTTGTTTAACAAATAGACAGTGCTGGCCTGCATATCACATGTAGGTCACCGTACTGGTTGTTGTGGGGACTATAAAGATGAACAATAATACCCTCCTCTCGGTCCCTTTAAGTGTTCATTAGCACATCCTGCCTTGGATAGGGCTTTTTCAACACTGGCGTGGACTCCCCCCACTGGATTATCAGCTTCTTGAAGGCAGGCAGCACCTGTATTTTATTATCTCCTTGGCCCGCATAGACCGTGGCAGCTGCAGAATAGTCTTGGTTGATTTGAATTCCTTGTCTCAGGAATGTCAAACAAGCCTAGTTTCTCTACTTTTAGTTTTCTCTTCACTGTAATAGAGTTTGTTTTGTTTTTAAACTCGGGGATTCAAAATAAAGGTTTCTGGATTCTATTTCTAGCTCACTAGATGACTCCTTGTGACCTTTGGTAAGTAAGGCACACTATCTGATTCAGCTTCTCTACTAGGGCCCTCCTGGGGAAAAATACTCTACAACAAAGGGAATCATTCAGTTAGGGTAAGTCCTTGAATGGGAAATATGCAAAGCTACTATTTCTGTTTAATTTTTAACAAATAGTATTTGTACACATTCTCTGGAGACAGAGCAAGCATATGGTCCTTAACATTATGTGCTTTCAACAGTGATATTGTTGGGTGATAAGTAAACCAATGAAATTCAAATCCCATGGAAAAATGGTACAGAGGGCATGAAAAAGGGATCTTGAGATGTGTCATGAATTTGTTGCTATTCAAAAAGTCTCTGAAAAATAGTCAAGGATTTTTGCCTTTTGTCATCAAATTATCCTTGTTTTGCACCTGTATGTCCATCTAGCACTGTGGGAGATGTTGTGGAACACATCCAGGGATTCAAACAGCATCTCTGTGGAATCCATGGGAGTAATGTGACAGCTTTTGCACATCCATGACAGAAAACTACGCTTGCCGAAAAGGATAATGCCTAAGACTGTGCCACCGCTTATAATGCTTTGTGTGCATGATGTATAATGAGCTAGAGAGGAGGGAGGGCCCTAGTTCCTTCCTGGTGGAATTATTACTCCCTGAGGCCTGAAGCCCAGAATTCTGGAGATAGAAGAGGCCTCCAAGGAGAGATTGTCTTTACACAACCAGCATGTGGTGCAGATAAGAAGGGATACCTGGGGGATGCATTTGAAACTACCCACGCCCCTTAGGACTGAAGTAACTTGAGAGGCTTGTATTTTCAGCCAAGGAGGTCCCCTTAGACCAAGTCTAAGGACCTCATAGGCTTGGCTCTGAAAGAGAAGGCTTCAAACAGGTGTGGCACTCTAGCCTTAGGTGGCCTCTTCTCCTCCATAGGGTATTAAGTAGTCTAGTCAATTCATGGATATGAAAGAAAGGTTTAGAGAGAACAACTGAAGAAAGGCAGCTGCAAGGAAACACCATTCTGGGAGACCCAAACCCCTGGCATCAAAGTGCTATAAAGGTACTGTGGCAAGGCAATCTCTTCCATTTCTTCCTGAGTGTCTACATTCTTTCTTTTTTTTTATATGTCTTCAAAAAAGTTTTAGGTCACAGTAAAGTCACATATAGAATATAGGGGACTTCCATATAACCAACATCAAATCATTTTCTCCCTTCCCCATTAATGATCTTTTTTTAAAAATTGAAGATGCATAGATCAGAAAAACTGTTATATTAAAAAATATAAGAAGTTTCCACATACCCCACACTACCACTCCCACTCCTTCCACATCAACAACCTCTTTCATCATTGTGGCACATTCATTGCATTTGGTGAATACATTTTGGAGCACTGCTGTACCACAGGGATTGTAGTTTACATTGTAGTTTACACTCTCCCCCAATCCATTCAGTGGGTTATGGCAGGATATATAATGTCCAGCATCTGTCCTGCAATATCATTTAGGACAACTCCAAGTTCTGAAAATGCCCCCACATCACTTCTCTTCTTCCCTCTCCCTGCCCTCAGCAATTACTGTGGCCACTGTCTCCACATCATGACAGAATTTCCTCCACTGTCCAGCAATGATCTTTTTACATGTGGATGTTACATTTGCTGCAACTGATATACAGATATTGAAACATAGCTACTAACCGTGGTTCCATTATGGTTTACATTATGGTTTACATTTTAGATTGTACACTTTTATAAATATTTGGTTACGCCTATTATAGCTATGAAAGGCAAAACATGGAAAAATTTTTTATATTTTTCATTTTTTAATACCCCAATTTATTTTTTACTTTATTTTAGTTTTTCTAAATTATTATGTATTCTATTTCTAATCTTTAAACCTATCATTACTATTTCAATTTCCTATTAACTGAATTTGGCAATATATTAGACTTCATTTTTGAAGAAGTTTTGGATCACAGAGGGATTCAACTATGGTAGGGGAGGAGCACTGATGTGGGGTGTCATTGATGGGGGATGCATGGGTGGGAGTTCTCCAGGGCATGTATATAGGGTATATAGATATGTTCAGATGTTTTTTGGGTATTGACATAGGGGATAGAGTTTCACACGACAACTGAGGGAATGCTGAGTTCCCATTCTGGGAAACTCTGTTGCACTCCCCAATGGAGCAGCAACAATACCCCGAGTACAAAGGCAAAGACCAGTGAAGAAGGATGGTCAAATGATGGGCCCTTGATACTGATGACTATGTTTATGAGCCTGTGTGCTTGAAATTTCAACTAGGCCTAGAGCTGCAGGGTGCCTAAGAGTTACCTTGTGAGAGCCTACATGTTGCTCAAATGTGGCCACTCTCTAAGCCAAACTCAGCATGTAAATGCATTACTGTATTAGTCAGCCAAAGTGGTGCTCATGCAGAATACCAGAAATTGGTTGGCTTTTATAAAGGTTATTTTTGGGGGCAGGAGCTTACAGATACCAGGACATAAAGCATAAGCTACTTCCCTCACCAAAATCTATTTTCATGTGTTGGAGCAAAATGGCTGCCAATGTCTGCGAGGGTTCAGGTTTCCTGGGTTCCTCTGGACTCAGCTCCTGTTTTCTCCACAAGGACAGTTGTAGACTATAAGGCTCTCTAGGCTTTGCCTCTCTCCACAAGGCCAGTTGTAGACTATCAGGCAAGTGGCTCTGTCTCTTTCCCTGGGACTCCAGCTGAAGACTTCACATTAAACTCCAACATTAAAACTCCAACATTAAGAACCCCCAATTCTGTCCTTTGCCATGCCTTTTATCTGTGAGTCCCCACTCACCAAGGGGCAGGGACTCAATGCCCTAATGACATGGCCCAATTAAAGCCCTAATCATAACTCAATCAGGTCCAGATACAGATTAGATTACAAACATAATCTAATATCTATTTTTGAAATTCATAACCATATCAAACTGCTACAATTACCTTCCCCCCAGTGTGGGGCATGACTCCTGGGAATGAGCCTCCCTGGTGCCTAGGGATTACAACCAAGAATTGCAACATCTACTCTCTGGTTCATCGGACTTACCCAGGTCAGCTAATAGGGAGGTGGGGATGGCCAACCACCACACCAGGGAACTGAGAGATGCTACAGCTGTAATCAGGAGAATTCCATCCATCAGCCATGTGTGATCTAAGCTCTCTCTCTATTTAGAGGTGGGGTGGACATCACCATCCCAGGATCCTCAGGATGGAGGAATAAAATATAGATTAGTGTGGACTTATTGGTATTCTACTATAGAATTATTGTGACTCTAGCAATGGAAGAAATTATATCATTGATGTGGAGATAGTGATCACAGGAGTTGCTGAAGGCAGGGAGAGGGAAAAAGAGGTGTGATATTGGGGCATTTTCGGGACTTGGAGTTGTCCTCAATGATATTGCAGGGACAGATGCAGGACATTATATATCATGCCATAGCCCACTGAGTGGACTGGGAGAGAGTATAAACTACAACATAAACTATAATCCATGCTGTGTAGCAATGCTCCAAAATATATTCATCAAATGCAATGAATGTACCACAGTAATGAAAGAAGTTGTCGATGTGGGAGGAGTAGGGGACGTGGCGAGTGGGGTATATGGGAACCTCTTACATTTTTTAATGTAACATTTTGTATGATCTATGTATCTTTAAAAAAAGATAATAAAAGAATGAAAAAATTATACTTGGGAGACTAAAAAGAAAGTGCTATAAAGGGAAGTGGATGTGGCTCAAGCAATTGAGCTCCCGCCTACCACATGGGAGGACCCAGATTTGGTTCCCAGTGTCTCCTAAAGAAGACGAGCAAGACAGCAAGCTGACATAACGGGGAGGCACGGCAAGCTAACACAAGATGATACAACAGGAGACAAGAGAAAACATAATGAAAGACACAACAAAGCAGGGAGTAAAGGTGGCTCAGGCAATTAGGCACCTCCCTCTTACATGGGAGGTCTTGGGTTAGGTTCCTGGTGCCTCCTGAAAAGAAGATGAGAATGCAACAAAACAGACACAGCAAATGCAAATAATGAGAGGCTAGGGAGAAATAAATAAATAAAAGAAATCTTTTAAAAAAGTGCTATAAAAGTCAGAGGCAGGGTGCCTAGCTGAGTTATAGGAGGAAGGAATGTACTGCCTCCATTTATGAAGATGACACTGCTGATCTTCTAAGGACAAGATATACTGTGAGTTGTTTGTTTGGGGCCGAGTGTTTGGAACAAGGTCTCACTTGCAAGTGCCTCCTGTGTGTTACCCACATTCTCCTACTTCAGCTCCCTCTTTGACTAAGAGCATGGTGTTTGCAAGATGGCCAGCTGGGGCTAGAACTGACTGTTTGGTGACAGAACTCAGTTCTATTGTGATTAAGCCTCTTGTGTTGGCTTTATTAGCACCTGGTTTTAACTAGTCAGGGCACACAGTGGGCAAAGTAATAAAAAACCCATTCTTTGCTGAAGTACGTAGGCTTCCAGTTGTAGCCAGACTGTGGTTCTTAAACCTCCCCCCACCTTTGCCAACCACATATTCCCAGGTACTGCTTATTTGCACTATCTTTAGGCTAGGGGACTCATATGATTCAAGAAAGCTCCTGTTTTGTGAGCCAGTTCTGCGTGGCAGCTGACTGGTCCTGGTCTTGGGCCTGAGGGAAGCTATAGGCACCAGGAAGTCATGGGTTATATCTAAGGCAAAAGGTAGTGCCCTGTTTCCCCTCTCTGGCTCTCTCATGGCATTTCTCTTCTTGTGTATATCCTTTTATTTTTATATTTGTTAAACCTTTTCTCCTGGATTATAAATTCTGCAAAAGTAGGAACTTCTGTCATGTTCCCTTTTTTCATTTTTCTTTTTAAAATTAAATTAAATTTTTAAATTATCTTTTTTTTAAAGTTAATAGATCACACAAAATGTTACATTAAAAAACATGAGGTTCCCATATACACCACTTCCCACCCCCCTACCTCCATCATTTTTTAAAATTGTATTTTTTTGAAGATACACAGATCACACAAAATGTTACATTAAAAAATATAAGAGGTTCCCATGTACCCCCTCCCCCCCTCCTCCCACATCAACAACCTCTTTCATTGTTGTGGCACATTCATTGCATTTGGAGCACTGCTGCACCACATGGATAATAGTTGACATTGTAGTTTACATTCTCCATCAGTCCATTTAGTGGGTTATGGCAGGATATCTAATGTCCAGCATCCGTCCCTGCAATATCATTTAGGACAACTCCAAGTCCTGAAAATGCCCCCACATCACACCTCTTTTCCCCTCTCCCTGCCCTCAGCAACTACCGTGGTTACTTTCTCCCCACATCAATGCTATAGTTTCTTCCATTACTAGTCACAATAGTTCTATAGTAGAATACCTGTAAGTCCACTCTAATCCATATTTTATTCCTCCATCCTGTGGACCCTGGGATGGTGATGTCCACTTTACTTCTATATCGAGAGGGGGCTTAGATCCCACCTGTATGATGGATGCAACTTTCCTGCTTGCAGTTGTAGACACTCTTGGCTCCCTGGTGTGGTGGTTGACCATCTTCACCTCCCTGTTAGCTGACCTAGGTAAGTCCAATGAACCAGAGAGTAGGAGTTGCAACTCTACTGAGACTCAGGGCACAGGTGGCACATGGACAGTCCTGAGATTCAAGTCTTCTGCGTATACACCATCCCTAGTGCCAACCACAGGTTCAGTAAAAGTGACAGAAGAGGCATGTGTAGAAAGGTCACATCTGAGTCCAACTCCATCACACTTAGCCTCCCTGGTGCAGAGGGATTACTACCAATCACAAACTGGTGATTCAACTAGAAAGAGACCTTCAATAAAAGGGTCAACTCAGACCAGCAGAATATCTCAGCCTACATATAGGATCATGTCTTAAAAACTGCTTTTTGACCTTGAATAAAAGGGGGAAATGGGAAAGTCTTCAAAAAAGAGTTTGGAGGTCATCAGAGGGTTTGTGCTTATGCACGCCTCATCAGGTTCCCAGAGACAGCCAAAGTAGATACAAGCCCAGGTACTGGTTCTCCTGAGGGCTACAGAGACCCACAGGTTCTGTGGTCATGACAGATGGCTCTGGAGTTCAGTGCCATGTCAGGGGGCCCTACTTTGGAATTTGTGTCATGTTCTCTTTGTATTCCCTGTGGAGCAGGGGTTCTTAACAAGGGGACCGTGAGCTTGAATTGAAATAAAAGAAAACATTCTTGTGGAGACGTGTTGGTGCAGGTGTGATATATTTATTAAATAATACATAATATAGTGTGGACTTAGTAAGGGGTCTGTGGTTTTCACTTGACTGGCAAAGGGGTCCGTGGAACAAAAAAGGTTAAGAACCCCTGCTGTAGAGTCAAACTCAACTCCTCACAGGTTCTCTTTAAACATATGTTGAATTAAACAGATGTAGAAAGCATTTAACTAGCTGTTTCGTTAATTCTGGAAAATAATTTAAAGGGTTAATTCATAGTATTCACAGCTTTTCTAGACCCCTGAGGCAGTATGATAAGGGGAAAGAACACTGGCATTTGATTCCCGCATACCTAAATTTTAGTCCCCAGATTTAACTGTAAGCCTTTGCAAGCTTCTTAGTCTCTGTTTCATCATCTCTACCATATAGGGATGATAATACTGACCTGGCTGGGTTGTTAGGAACCAATGAGATCACATAAACAAAAGGGCCTACATGGCCCGACACTTAATAGGCACTCAGTAAATGTGAATTCCCTTCCTTCTCCTGGGGCAAGAGGCCCTTTGCCTAATTGGTGCTTTATCCATATCCTGAGGTTTGTTGGACAAGTCCTTGGGGCTGAGAAGTAGGAAGAACAGCCTGTTTTCCTGGTGTCCTTTCCCACTTGCTTAGGTCATTAGCTCAGCCCAGGGCCTGAGGAGAAATCTCTCATAGTTTTCTGTCCTATGGTCCTGCTACTTGTTACTTACTGGCAAAGTGGAAAGGAAATATGATCACATAAGGCAAAGGAGATGCTGGGGTGGAGGGATTTGGCTAGCACTAGAAATAGATTGAGGCCCCACCCCGAACCTGCCCTCCAGGGCTAAAGAGGAAAGGAAATGGGCAACTAGCAATCCCATTCCCAGACAGGTGGAGCAGGGGATGAAAGAGGTCAGTTGACCTCCAAGTGAAAATACCAGCTTTGATTTCAGTATAGGAAGGAGAGAGGTCCTCACCCCTCCATCTCTTCCCCTTTTTTCCTCAGCACTTTTCCAAATCTCTTTTTTTCCTTAGTGCCTTATTTTTTTTTCCACTGAGGTGAAATTCATAACATAAAATCAACCATTTTAAAGTGAACAATTCAGCATTTGGTATATTCACAGAGTTGTGCAACCATTGCCTCTATCTAGTTGTTTTATTTTACTTTGGTTTCAAAACATTTTAATCACCCCAAAAGGAAACTTTGTACCCATTAAGCAGTCACTCCCCGTTCCCCCTCCTCCCAGTCCCTGATAACAATCAATCTGTGATCTGTCACTATGGATTTCTCTGTTCTGGATATTTCATGCAAATGCAATCATATAATATTTGACCCTTTGTGGATGACTTCTTTCATGTTTTCATTGTAGCGTGTTTCAGCACTTCATTCCTTTTTTTCTTTATTTTTAAAGGAGCTTTAGATTACATAAATGTTACATCAAAAATATAGGGGATTCCCATATACTCTCTCCCCTCCCACTCCCCCACTTTCCCCCATTAACAACATTTTTCTTCAGTGTGCTACATTTGTTACAATTGATGATCACATATTGAATCATTGCTACTAAGCATGGTCTCTAGTTTACACTATGGTTTACACACTTTGCACCACACAGTTTTCTAGGCTTTGACAAAATGTATAATGGCTTGTATCCATCATTGTGATATCATGCAGAACAATTCCAATGTTCCCCAAATGCCCCATGTTATACCAACTCTTCCTTCTCCCTCTCCTCAGAACCTCTGGTGACCAATGACTATATCAATGTTACAAGTTCTTCCATTGTTAGAATAAGTCTACTTTAGTCTATAGCTGCATTCCCCCCTTATGTTTGTTCATTCCTCAATCTTGATTAGTTTGGGATGGTGATGCTCACTCTTATTTCATTTCTTTTTAGGGCCAAAAATATCCCATTGCATGTATATACAACTTTTTTAATCCATTCATCAACTGATGGACATTTGAGTTGTTTCCACCTTTTGACTACTGTGAATAGTGCTGCTATGAACATGGGTGTACACATTTGAGGAGAACATTTGTTTGAGTATCGTTTTCAGTACTTTTGGGTATATGCTTAAAAATGGAATTGCTGGGTCATATGATAATTCTATGCTTAACATTTTGAGGAGCCGTCAAATTGTTTTGCACAGCAGCAGAACCATTTTATATTCCCACCAGCAATGTACGGAATGCCCCAATTTCTCCACATCCTTGTCAATACTTGTTGTCTTTTTTTTGTTGTTGTTGATAATAGCCATCCTAGAGGGTGTGAAGTGGTAAACTTACTATGACTTTGATATTTCCTTAATGATCAAGCATTCCCTTTGCTTTCTGGGTTTCTGTTTATAAAGTTTTGAGGGGAATGTGGTGCTTGGGAGGGAACAAATGGAAAGTATCAGGTGAGATCGAGGGATGGGAGTTGAAGATAACGGTTACTTAGGGTAGTCAGCCCCTTCTTGACCCACAAATCCATGAATAAGTTCAGTTTCACGCAGTTCAATGCTCCTTTCTCGCCCACTCCTCTCCAGCTCTTGTGCAAACAATGAAAACAGCACACAATATGTATTTGACCAAAAGGATATTCAGAAGAAGCGTTAAGGTTTATTCCTCTATAATCCTAAATTTGGTCACAGGAAATCAAGTTACAAACCTGAATCGATCAGTCCTTCTACCTTTCCTTCAACATTTACTAAGTAACTACTATGTGCCAGACTAGGTTAGTCATTGGCGTATAAAGAAAATAAGATGCTCGATAGAAGGGATTACTGTAGAACAATGTGATGAGTGATAAAATCATAATTCTAAAAAATATAAAAGTAATAATTACAGCTAATATTTATTAAAGTCTTGTTAAGTGCCAGTCACCTAAAATGTCTAAGCACTTTCTATGGATTAATTAATTTAATTCTCACAACCAACCCATAAGGTATTATTATTACTATTATTTCCACTTTAAGATGAGGTTCTGCAATACAGAGCAGTAACTTGACTGAGGTCACATAGTGAGTATGTGTGGAGTTGAGATTTGAATCCAGGTTGTTCTGGAGATCAGCAGTAGCTATACGAGTAGATATACTACCTCAGAGGAAGTGGCTGTGGAGTGGGGTCTGCAAAAGGGATATGAAGGGTTGGAGGGAGGCAGGGAGGTGTGACAGAGTGGCACATTTTAGGCACTGACATTAGGTATGACCAGAGGGTAGGGCACAAGGAACATTAGGGCATGAAGTTGGGGAGGCAGACATAAGTGTCATGGTGGGTCTCATCTGCATTTGGCCTTATCCCAGACTAGAAGTCCATGAGGGCAGAAGATTGTTTTGGTCCCTGCTGTATTACCAGTTCCTAAAAAAGTGCCTTCATATAGTAGGTGGTAAATAAATATTTGTGGGATAAGTGAATGTCCTCTCAGCAGAGATACTAGAAGCTTTTAAATGAGGGAATAAGCAAGTCAGCGGTGCATCTGTGAAGGCTCATAGACTACAATGTGGGGACTATCTTGGAATTTGAGTAAGGACGCAAGTGGGGAGACCAGTTAGAAGGCTCCATTTATAGTCCTGATGAATGGTAATAAGGGCCTGGACTAGGACAATTGTGGGAGGAAGAGAGAGAAAGGACTAAACTGAAAAGATAGCATTGGCAGGACTAAACAATGACTTGGATCTGGGAAGTAATGAAGAGGGGGATAGCCAAGGATTTCTGGCTGTGTAAAAGGAGCATGAACAGGATAAGGCATACAGGCAGAGGAGTATGTGGGGTATAGCTATGTGAGTGAGGTGTAATGAGTTCAGCTGGGAACATGTTTAAATTCAGGATCTTAATGATATAGTGGTCTAGAATTTAGGAGAGATGTTGGGCCCAAGGTGCATGATATGTGTTATTGATTTTGGAGCTATCAATGACAATAAAGCCAAGGAATTGGACAAGATTGCCTTGGTTGGCAGGGGAGGCTTATTACAGAGTGAGAAGAGAAGAGAGACATGGAGAACAGCAGCATTTCAGAGGTGGGCAGGGGACTAGAAACAGTTTCGGCAACAATTTGAAATACTGCAGAGATGTTAAATATGAGGAGGAATGAAAAGTGTCTTATGATTTTTCCAATGGAAGGAGACCTTGGCTACATCAGTCAGTTGAGGGTGTGGACAGAGGCCTGACTGGAGTGGGCTGAAGAACTGGAAGGGAGGAAGTGGAGATGAGAAGGAGGATGAGAATATACTCTTTTTTAAAAAAAGGAGTTTGGTAGGGGATGGACTGGGCGAGGGTGGGTATATTAAAATGAGAAGGTCTGAAGTATATTTATTTTATTTTATTTTTGTCTTTATTTTTTTAATGTTACATTAAAAAAATATGAGGTCCCCATATACCCCCCACCCCCCTCACCCCACTCCTCCCTCCATAACAACAACCTCCTCCATCATCATGAGACATTCATTGCATTTGATGAATACATCTCTGAGCACCGCTGCACCTCATGGTCAATGATCCACACCATAGCCCACACACTCCCATGTTCCATCCAGTGGGCTATGGGAGGACATACAATGTCTGGTAACTGTCCCTGCAGCACCACCCAGGACAATTCCAACCCCTGAAAATGCCCCCACATCACATCTCTTCCTCCCACTCCCTACCCCAACAGCCACCATGGCCACTTTCTCCACACCAATGCCACATTTTCTTCGATTACTAATCACAATAGTTCATAGTTCATGAATAGGCTGAGGGGAAAGAGATGAAAGGATGGAAGTCAGGAGCATACTGATAGGTATTTAGATTTAGTTATGTTTTTCTTTCTGGTCCAATAGGCGGGACTCCACAAGGGAAGAATGTGGTTTTATTCATCTTTATATTACCCACTGTTCATAGCATAGGGCCTGGAAAATAGCTCAAGACATGTTTTTCAAATGAATGAATTAAAATGTTATTGAGATTCTGAGGAGTTTCAACATCTAGTAGAGAGAATCAGGGTCTTGAAGGATGGGGGTGATTGAAAACAGGACTAGGGTGATTGCTGTGGAGATGGAGAGGACAGGAAAAAGATACTGTCAAGGTGGACTCAAAAGGACATGGTATTTGGTTGGCTGTGGAGGAAAAGAGAGAGGATAAGATAAAGTTGACCCTTAGGTTCTGAGTCTGGGTAAGTGGGAGAATCTCAATACCACTGACAGAGCTGGGGTAAGTGAGCAGGAAAAGCTAATTTGGCTAGGGGAAGATGATGGGCTTGGGTTGGAGATGACAGTAGGGCATCTTAGTCGAGATGTCTAGGAGGCAGCTGGAGACACGATGATGTTGTGTGGAAGTGAGATCATGGCTGGGTACAAAGGTAAAAAACAGGGGGAAGGTCTACATTAAGAAGATAGTAGGTAGGAGAAAGAGCCAGTGAACAGGAAGAAAAAGAGAAATCATTGAGGAAGAAAAATAATGGCCCAATGGATAGGGCGTCTGCCTACCATGTGGGAGGTCCGCGGTTCAAACCCCGGGCCTCCTTGACCCGTGTGGAGCTGGCCCATGCACACTGCTGATGCGTGCAAGGAGTGCCCTGCCATGCCGGGGTGTCCCCTGCGTAGGGGAGCCCCACGTGCAAGGAGTGTGCCCCATAACGAGAGCTGCCCAGCGTGAAAGAAAAGAACAGCCTGCCCAAGAATGGCGCTTCACACACGGAGAGCTGACACAACAAGATGATGCAACAAAAAGAAACACAGATTCCTGGTGCCGCTGATAAGGATAGAAGTGGTCACAGAAGAACACACAGCAAATGCACAGAGAGAAGAAAACTGGGGGGGGGGGGAGATAAATAAAAAATAAATCTTAAAAAAAATTAAATCTTAGGGATAAGAATCAGCATAAAGAAGACGCCTAAAGGGATACACTTGCCATGCTGGCAGTATGGTTCTGTGACTAACCTAGTCTTCCTCTCTCCTAGTCGGCAGGGGATACAATGCCACTACTTCTATCCAGCTCCTTATTTGTAATATTCCCAGTGGCTCTCAATTTTTTTAATGGTTCACTCAAGGTCTACTTTTTTCTAAAAATAATACTTAAACCAATACTGTATGTGGCAGTTTGATATTATTGATGAATTCCAGAAAGAAATATTGATTAGGTTTGTAAACTGGTCTGTTCCTATGGGCATGATACCCTTTCATTGTATTAAATTCATTCAGAAGTTTCACTTTTACTTGATTAAATTATGATTAGGGTTTTGATTTAGTCACATCAGTAGGATGTCGAGTCCCCACCCCATTGGTAGATGGAGACTCACAGAGAAAATGAAAAGGCAGAGGAGAGAGCTTAGTTTTTTGGATCTGGAGCCCTGAGGAGAGAGCTGAGCCATTAGTATGATAGTTTACAGCTGGCCTTGTGGAAAGAAAGCAGAGCAGTTGAGCCCAGAAAGAGATGAGCCCTGGAAAGAGAGAGGAGTCTTATGCCAGCCTATAGCTGAGATAGGAAGAAGTTGAGACCATGGAGCCTTAAGAGGAAGAGGAAGGCTGAACCCTTGCAGAGACCAGTAGCCATCTTGCTCCAACACCTGGTAACAGATTTTGGTGAGGGAAGTAACCTACCCTTTATGGCCTTGTGACTGTAAACTCCTACCACAAATAAATATCCTTTATAAAAGCCAACAGATTTCTGGTATTTTCCACCAGTACCCTTTGGCTGACTAATACACTATATGATTCCTCTCATATGAAATACCTAGAAAAAGCAAATTTCTAGAGACAGAAAGTAGATAATAGGGTATTAGAGGCTGAGGAGAGGAAGAATGGTGAAATTATTGCTTAATGGGTACAGAGTTCTGTTTTTGACAATGAAAAAGTTTTTTTTTTCCTTTAGGTACATTTTATTTAAAAAGTAAATACATATATAGTGGTATATAAGACAAGGTATCCTGTGGGAGGTGACACTGGGAAAGATTTGCCTTTGTGCATTATAAGTTTTGATAGTGGATGGTGATGATGGTAACACAATCTTATACATGTAATTATGTAATTAATGTCACTGAATTGTACACTTAAAAATGGTTGAAATGGGGAAGCAGAAGTGGCTCAAGTTATTGAGCTCCTGCCTACCACTTGGGAGGTAGTATTCATGAGTGTTCATGAGTGTTCTATCATGAACTATAACAAATGACAGGCAGGACAGCAAGCTGATGCAACAGGCTGGCATGATGAGTTGATGCAACAAGAGAAACAATGAGGAAAGACATAATGAGAGACAAAAGCAGGGAGTGGAGGTGGCTCAAGTGATTGGGTGCCTCCCTCCCACACAGGAGGTCCTGGGTTCGGATCCCAGTGCCTCCTAAAAAAAAGGAAGATGAGCACACAATGAACAGACACAGCAAATACAAAAAACAAGGGGGTAGGGAGAAATAAATAAATAAAATATATCTTTCAAAAAATGGTTGAAATGGCAAATTTGATGTCACCACAATAAAAAAAAATTGTACTCGATTCTTTCAAGGTAAGCCTGAGGTTGGTGCTGATCTTTCTTACAGATCTCTCTTATAGATCCCTGAGGCTTTACCCTGTCTTCAATTGAGGAGGTTGGGCTAGTGACTGGAATGTGGGCCCTGACCAGCAAGAGCATTTCTTGTCCTGAATCACCCTGTGAACAGAACTCATCAGAGGTGGAATACCACAGAATCAGCATTCCCATAACATGGGCTTGCATGGCACTTTTTCTGTATCACCAATGACTCCATCAAAGAACCTAGGTCCAACCATGATGGAAATAAGAAACCTCTCTTTTCCATGAAAAAACATTTCTGCCTGCAGGAAATATGGCTATTATATATATCATTTATGATACATTTTAAGGACATAAAGTTGCAGTGGTATTATTGGGAGGAAATTTCATTGCCATGGCTTTATAACACAAACAAACAAAAATAATAACTCCATTAGTTGTTGGATTGAACTGGCAGAAAGCTGCACATTAAAGGCGATTGCTAGTAGGTAGGTGGAATGGGGAATCAGGAGCATCCAGGGCATGACCAGCAGATTAGTGAGAGGTCACCAGAGAAAGATGCAGGCTATTGGAGACAAAAATGTTACATGTGTATGTGGACATGAGGATGGAAGGAAAAGTGAATTCTGAGTTGCTTGAATGAAAATCTGGTGTCCCATTTGGACTATGTCTGTATCCCACCTGCAATACTCATCTCACCTCTTCAACACAGCATAGATACTTAAAAACTGTTTGATGATGAGGATTACATGCCAGTGTATAGTCATGCCAAGAACAGTTTGTTTGAATGAAATGAATGAATGAATGAATAAGGCATGAAAATAATTTTAGTATTCCAATGTTTTAATGGCATTTTAATTATTGGTGAGAGAAAAGCTTATTAAGCAAAATAATCAGGTAAATCTGGGCAAAGTTAGCTTTCTATTTACTAGTCAGTAGGGGATAGGATACTGTATAATATTAGGCAAAAAATAAGTTCAATTATGTTTAAGCAAAGAATATGCTCAGTATTAACAAGTCTTATTTCATGGCCTAAAGTACTTAAAGGTTGTGTGGATACATATGTATAGCCTTTCTGTATTGTCTAATCAGTTGGGTTCCTATATTAGTCAATCCACAGTAATATATATGTGTATGTGTGTGTTCTATTAGGTGCTGAACACTATTTTATTAATAGACCCCAGGGGGAAACTGAATATAAAAAAGGATAAGGCCTGGTGACTGCTCTCAAGGAGATGAAAATTTAAATGGAGAGGGAAATAAATAATCACAGGAAAGGCAGAGAATAAATCTGAGCTAAACTGTGTGTTGCAGGTTAGAGGACAATAAAATGCCCTCACATGGGAGAGACACTGGACAAATTAGGTGACTTGTCCAAGATCATAGTACTAAAGTAACAGATGTGAATTTGAATCCACGGCAGAATCACTCCGGATGAGCTCTGAATCTTTACTCCACCATTTACTAGCTGTATGACCACAGGCAAGTTACTTAACTGTTCTATGTCTTGCCTTCTTGCTTATAAAATGGTAATAACAGAACCTACCTTGAAGGGTTGTTGTGAAATAAACACGCTAATTCATGTAAAGCACTTAGAATAGTGCCTGACACATAGTAAATGCTCAGTAAATGTTATTAAATGTTTATTATTAAATGCTAGGTATTATTATTATGATCATGCTTTATTAACTGCACAAAGCAATGGGAATTCTCAAAGTAATTGTCAGTAGTAAAACTGGATTTCTTTACCATTGGTAAAGAATATGTTTCTTTCTCAGATACATTCAAACTGAATGAGAGTGAGTTCTAAAGAGTTTACCCTGTATAAAAAAGAAAAACCTGAAGGGGAAGAGATGTAGCTCAAATGACTGAACACCTGCTTCCCATATATGAGGTCCGGGGTTTGATCCCTGGTACCTCCTAAAAACAAACCAAACAAACAACGAACGAAAAAACCAACTCTCACTGGGGAGTGGATGAAGTTCAGTGGTTGAGTGCCTGTTTCTCATGTAAGAGGTTCTGGGTTTAATTCCCAGTACCTCCTAAAAAACAAACAAAAAACAAAACACAAATAACAACAACAACAACAACAACAAAACCAAAAATCCCTGAAGTCAGAAAGAAGGGCAGAGAGATCAAGAAGAGAAGGGCAGAAGAGATACGATGTGGGGGCATTTTCAGGACTTGGAGTTGTCCTGGGTGGTACTGCAGGGACAGATGCTGGACATAGTATGTCCTGCCATGGCCTACTGGGTGGACTGGGGGAGAGTGTAAACTACAATGTAAACCACTATCCATGTGGTGCAGCAGTGCTCCAAAATGTATTCACCAAATGCAATGAATATGCCACGATAATGAAAGAGGTTGTTGATGTGGGAGGAGTGGGGGTGGGAGGCATATGGGGACCTCATATTTTTTGAATGTAACATTAAAAAAAAAAGAGATGCATCCTGTGCAAATGAATGTTAGATGGTGATTAACAGTTTTTGTTTTTCTTACTTGAACTTAATGATCCAATATCTTTTACTATTGGTTAACATTTCACATTTAACAGAGTCATAAAACAGCCTCCACTTTTCTGGATAAATAGTATTTTTAAAGTAACAATCCTTCTGTAGCTTTGAAACCCTATTTCCTCTCACTAAAAAGCTATACAGGGAAGCAGATGTGGCTCAAGCTGTTGGGCACCTGCCTACCATATAGAAGATCCTGGGTTTGGTTCCGGTGCCTCTAAAGAAGACAAGCAAGACAGTGAGCTGACACAACTGGCTGGCACAGTGAGCTGATGAAAAAGAGGACACAGTGAGATGACATAACAAGGAAAACACAATGAGGGACACAATAACTAGGGAGCTGAGGTGGCTCAAGCGATTAGGTGCCTCCCTCCCACATGGGAGGCTCTGAGATTGATTCTCGGTGCCTCCAAAAAAAAAGAACACAAGCAGACACAGAGAGCAATAACTAACAGACAAAGAGAGCAGGCAACGAGCATAAACAATAAGGTGGGAGAAATAAATAAACAAAAAATAATCTTTTAAACAAACCTATACAATCATGAAACACAAGGAAAGACTGAAAAACTGTCAATCAGGGTTGAACAAAGAGGCATGGTAACTAAAGGGAATGTGGGGTACTATATCCTGGAACAGAAAAGAGTATTAATGGGCAAACTGGTAATATCTAAATAAAATCTGTATTTCAATTAATAATGATGCATCAATTTTGGTTTCTTAGTTTTGGTAAGGTATGATAATAATATTAGGGGAAACTGAAACTGGGTGAGGAGATAATGTGAACTCTCTTTACTGTCTTTGCAACTTTTCTATAAACCTAAAATTATTCCAAAATAAAAATTTATTTAAAAAAGAGAAAAGAAAAAAAAGGATTATAAGTGAAAGTGACTAAGAAAAACGGGAGAAAGAAAGAGGGAATGGGAAATTGGAAGGAAAGGGGGAGAGAAGAAAAAGGCAGGGGGACAGAGGTGATGGAAAGAAGGAAAGGAGTTAATAGCATGGGGATGGAAGAAGGGAGAGCAGAGGCATATTGCTGGACAAGTACTAAGATGACTCTACCGGAGGATTAGTAATTATTGCCTTGGCTTGATCCTATATGCCTCTAAGCAACTGTCTTCTCTCCATTCTTTCCCTGCTAAACTTCTTAAATCCTCTCTTTTCTTTACCACCTTCATCTCCTTATTTCTCACACACTTCAACTTACTGCAGTCTGGCTTATTCCCCACATTCCTATCAAACTATTTTCTCTCTTTGCCATTCCATATTCTTAGGGATGGCAAAAAGATGTCAGTGGGAGAGTGTAAACTACAATGTAAACTATAATCTATGCTGTATAACAGTGCTCCAAAACGTATTCATCAAATGCAATGAGTGTGCCACACTGATGAAAGAGGCTGTTGATATGGGAGGAGTGGGGGGTGGGTAGGGAGTGGGGTATATGGGAACCTCTTAAATTTTTTAATGTAACATTTTGTGCAATCTATGTATCTTTAAAAATATATATACTATTACTAATAATAAAAGATATCAGCTTGTTGGCAAGTCTGATTGCCTGGTTATAGATGCTTGGGGAAGGATTCTGAAGCTGTGTTCAGTAGGAGAGTGTGCTGTGATCAATTTGTAAAGTAATCCATGGGAGTACATGGTTGGCACGGGGAAGGGGATGTGGAATGTAGTCCTATGTGCCATACATTTGCTATTCCCACTTTAGGAGATCTAGTGGTTCCCTAATTACCTACCCTAATGTCTTCTTTTCAGTTATCACTTACCCTGTTTGACCTCTCTCCAGCATATAATGTCATCAATGATCTTCTCCTTCTTTTCTCTTATCACCACTACTCTCTGTTTCTTCTCTCTTCCCCTGGCTTCTCTTTCTTCACAGGTCTCTTAAATGTGGGTGCTGTCAGGCTGTACCCTTAGCCTCTTTTTTCTCTCTCTCCCTCTTTCTCTGCAAGAGTCCACACCTTTTGTTGCTGTTTTAGTCACTGCTATGCAGAGATCTACATCTCTGGATCCAGAACTTATAATTGTCTTCTGGACATTTCTATCTGGAAAACTAGAATTTCTGGTACTTGATGCTTACTGGGTTCATTCCCCAGTACCTCCTAAAAGGAGGAGGAGGAAGAAGAGGGGAAGGAGGAGGAGGAAGAGGAGAAGAAGAAGAGAGTACTGGGTCAAAACTGGGTCAGAGTCATTCTGGAAGTGACTTTCTTGGCTTCTCTGAATCCTTCCTTCATAATGGGCAATGATAGCTCAATGGGCTTGGGAGAGGGAGGGATAAAGTCATGGATGACATCAGAGAAGTTATTCGGGGGTGGTAAATTAGATATGTACTCTAGAACCTATTGATTCATTCATTGGTTCACTCATTCACTTAATACCAACATTTCCTGAGCACTCCTATGTGTCAGGCTCTGGGCACAAAGAGATGAATGTGACTCAGCCCTTACCCTGAAGAAGTGAATGGGGAGAAAGTTCTGCAAAGAACAATTATAATGCTCTGTGATGAGTGCCATAAGAGAGGCACAGGCAAGGAGCTCCTGCACTCCAGAGGCAAAACAAAGCAAAATCAAGTCATGCTCTTAGAGCCATCCTCTAACTGATTTCCCTGTCTCTCCTCCTTCTCTGAGTTTTCCATCAGAAATTCGGATATAATATCACCATATCTGAATTTCTGATTGAAAACCATATCATTACCCATGCTTGAAAACCATGCTTTCCTCTGCACTGACTAGAGGACTGAGTCCAGACTCCAAAGCAGGCTGTACTGAGGTCTTCACAGTCTGGTTCAACTGACTTCTCCAGCCTTATCTCATGCTACAGCCTGGGCTATGGCCCCTAAATTGTAGCTGCATTGAACTGTAGTATCTCTCCTCACTCTTCTTCATCTGGTCAACTCTTAATGCTTCTCTTGAGCCCTTGCTAC
The DNA here is from genome assembly GCF_030445035.2 of Dasypus novemcinctus. NCBI lineage: Eukaryota > Metazoa > Chordata > Mammalia > Cingulata > Dasypodidae > Dasypus > Dasypus novemcinctus. Next base: position 80,321,635 of record NC_080704.1, read on the forward strand.
ATGTTGCCTCTCTATTGTGCAGTTCACAGCTCCCCCAGATGGAATAAGTTCCTCCTTTGTGTTCCCACAGCTCTCTGTCCAACCTTTCTTATTCTAGCATTTATCACATTATAGTGCAATTGTTTATGCTTCTGTCTCCCCCGCTAGGCAGTGTTCTCCTTACGGGTGGGTACTAGGCCTTATTCTTTTCTTCATCCCAGAGATTTAGTATGGGCCGGGCACATAGTAGGGATTCCATACATCTCTGCTGAGTGAATGAATGACTCTGACATGTGGCTGCTTGGGCCCAGTTGTTTTCAGCAGCTGGCATTATTAACATGAGAGATGCATAAAAAATGAAGGGCAGCAAGGGTAGCTAAAAATTTAACAGGCAGCTCTAGTGACATTGTGGAAAAAAAAAAGCTGGAGAAGGCTGAGACAATGCTCCCACTCACTTTCTAAAACCCAGTCATTGATATGATTCTAATTATTCATGGTCAGTGGCATATCCAGGAAACACTTAGTTTACAAGCAATTAAAATACACTAAAATAGATTTATGAAGGTTGAACCTGATCCTGCTGATAAGAAGGGAGTAAATGAATGACATATCTTGGAGGGGTATTTGCTCCCCCAGGTCACTCTTTATCATGCATTATCTACTGTATTAATTTAGTGCTCCTGGTAAACATCCGGAGGTACCTCTTAAGGCGAGTATGCTGTGAAAAATGCAAGGACCCTGTCCCAAGTCACAGACCGTGTGCTGAACCCAGCCAGCTGTCCTGTAAATGGGCAAGCACTACCTCTGCCCATGCCCACCTCACCATGGCAGAAATGCTGCCTTAGCAGCAGGAAGCATGGGACAGTAGGAAAGTTAACAGCACTAGTTTCCCTCAGAGGCTTGGTTTTCATTTGGCGCAACACTGGGTGAGTCACTTACACCCTCAAGGATCGGTTTCTGCATTGATTAAATGGGGACACACATCTTCACCCTGCCAACCTGAAAGTGTTGTTTTTGAGGATCAAAGGAGGCACTTTTGTGACAAGCTCTAGAGGCTCAACAAATGAAGAGGGTTTCACTTTCATTACATAAACTCTGATTTGTGGCTGTTGGGCCCCTTCAGCGCTCTACTTGTGGCTCATACAACTTGACAGATTTGTAAAGGTTCACTTAGGCTTGTCCCCTAATAAGTTAGTCCACACAAGCATGATTCATCACCTTGCCAAACTCAAACCAACAGTGTATTTATTTATTTATTTATTTATCTCCTCTCCCTCCCCACCCCAGTTGTCTGTTCTCTGTGTCTATTTTTTTTTTAAGATTTCTTTCTTTCTTTCTTTCCCCTTCGCCCCCACCCCCGCCCCGGTTGTCTGTTCTCCGTGTCTATTTGCGGTGGTGTCTTCTTTATCTGCTTGTTGTTGTCAGCGGCACGGAAATCTGTGTTTCTTTTTGTTGTGTCAGCTCTCCGTGTGGGCGGTGCCATTCTTAGGCAGGTTGTACTTTCTTTCGCGCTGGGCGGCTCCCCTTATGGGGCTCCCTTACGCGAGGGACACCTGTGTCTCCTTGCGCACATCAGTACTGCGCACGGGCCAGCTCCACACGGGCCAAGGAGGCCCGGGGTTTGAACTGTGGACCTCCCATGTGGTAGACGGACGCCCTAACCACTGGGCCAAGTCCGCTTCCCCCAACAGTGTTTTAATGTCCCTCTAATGGAGAGAGCAGTCAGCAGCTAGACAGATACACCCTTCAGTTGAGAACAGACATGGTGCAGCAAAAGCCTAGCACATGGAGGGAAGCAGCTGTGGCTCAATCAGTTGGGCTCTTGTCTACCATATGGGAGGCCCTGGGTTTGCATCCTGGGGCCTCCTTGTGAAGGCAGGCTCGCCTACATGCTGGGGAGAGCTGCCGGCCTGCAAGCGCCCCACAGTGCCGCTGGCCGGCAAGCGCCGTGGAGAGCCAACTCATCACGGTGACCCAACAAAAAGGGAGACAAGTGAAAACATAGAAGAGTGAGCAGCAAAGGGACACAGAGAGCAAAACAACAAGCAAGCCACAAGGGGCGGGGGGGAGGGGGAAATAAAAAATAAATACAGACACACAGAAGAATGCACAGTGAATGGACACAGAGAGCAGACAGTAAGCAAGCCACAAGGGGTGGAGGAGAATAATTTTAAAAAAGTCTAGCACATGGAAATGTTAAATGGAATCTAGGTGTCTTCAAGGATCTTGTGCCATCCTTTCCTTCAGCAGGCTCTGCTTCCTTGTATTTGATATTAGGGGTAAAGGCTTCTTGCTGCTCTGAGAAACCTAGAATAATATACAGCTAAGCCATTCAGTGGGCTGGTGTGATTGGTGCAAAATTTAGGACAAACTAATTGAAATGGCATATTTCAGCATCAGTTTTTGAGCTAGGTTCTGAGGAATTGCAAAAAAGGCCAATAGGCTGGAACAAGAGAAGGGCGGGCAAGCAAAGGTCATAGAAAAGCAGTAAACTGGGGATATGGTCCACCTTGAACTCTTTTTTTTTTAAGATTTATTTTTATTTATTTCTCCCCCACCCCGTCGTTGTCTGCTCTCTTGTGTCCATTCTCTGTGTCTGCTTACATTCTCGGCGACACTGGGAATCTGTGTCTCTCTTTTTGTTGCATCATCTTGCTATGTCAGCTCTCCATGCGTGTGGTGTGGGGCAGCTCTCCTTGCAGGACACACTCCATGTGCATGGGACACCCCTATGCAGGGGCATCCCTGTGTGACATGACACTCCTTGCATGTGGCAGCATGTGGATCAGCTTACCACACAGGTCAGGAGGCCCTGGGTTTGAACCCTGGACCTCCTCTTTGGTAGGTGGATGCTCTATCAGTTGAGCCACATCTGCTTCCCCCACCTTGAACTCTGACCTAAAATTATTAAGACCTTAAACATGTTATTGGAAAGTCATTTACCCTACATCTGTAAAAAAGGATCCTGGGTTCCTTCACACTCTGTCACACCTCCCTGCCTTTTCACTCACTATTCCATTTGCAGAGAATGCCTTACCTTCCCTTCTCAGCCTAGACCATTACTACTCATCTTTCAAGACCCAGATCAAATATAACCTCTTTGAAGTCTTTGCTGACTCCCCAAAGGCGGAGTCCCTCATTCACTTCCCTGTGCTTCCACAAGGCTTTTTACAGCCCTTTGCCCACTCTTGAGTGTTTGCTTGTAAGCTGCAAGTGCAGCTCTCAGGAGCAAGAACTGCATGGTATCTTCACACAGAGCAGGGCTCTGAGATGACCCTCACTGAAGGCTGGCTGGCAGAATGAGCATTTTGGCATGCACACACGTAACACATTCATTGAATCTGCACAGGACCCAAAGGCAAGGCTCATTAGACAATGATTTGATAGTATACACATGCTCTTGTGACGCTGGCTTACCAGATGAGTGACTATGACCTTGGCGCTGGCAAGCAGGAAGAAACCTGACAGAGACGGCCTGTCATTGTACTAAGGAGGCAAGGCCTTGGTGGCCTTCTGGTCCAGGTCATCAGATTGGTCCTTACAAACTTGCAAACACAAGTTGCAACAGCCTTACTCCTTAACCCCCAAATGCTCACTTCTCAGAAAGCTGCCCAGCAGCAACTGAAAATTGTAAATGTATCCATTCCCAGAGGGGAATGCCTAATGGATGGAGCTTGACTAGGCCAGGGATCCCACAGAAACTTTGGCCCAGCACACACAGTCTTTGGTTCTCCTTTGGATTCTGCTAAGGATTGAACTTGATGGCTTTGGACACATTGCCCATCCCCCAAGCGAGGAGCACAATGAAGATGCTGCATGGATTGAGTCAAGAAGAAGGCCGAATGACATCCCTGTGGAAGAAGGAAGCAGCAGTTGATGTTGGTAGAGCCTTTAGGGTTTTGTTGTTTTGGTTGTTTCTGTTTGTAAGTGTGAATCACTCTGCCTCAAGGCCAGATGTGCAGCCCATGGAGAGGAAGGGCAGGTGGGCAGGCACCACTGGCCTGAGTTGCAGCAGAGCCAGCACACAGCGCAGGAGAGTGAGATGGGATGGGGTGGGATGCTCAACTGCAGACTTGCTGTCAGGTGGTCTTCCACTCTCTGGTAGGGGCCAGGAGCAACAAGCTCTGAAGGCTGTGTCTACCGGAGCAGTTTAGTATCAGAATCAAATAAAACTTGTGACACAGTCAATCGGACACATCTTTAATGATAATATGTAATGATTATCATGCTGCACTGTAATTAGGTATAAATGGTAAGAGGTTCCCAGGAATGACCATAATTATGATGACTTTTACAGAGTGGGACCAAATATTTCTGAGGTTAGCCAGAATAGGGGTGGGGACTGGGAGTGGTTGGACAGGAGGTAGAGCAGAGACCTGGTTCCAAGTCATTCCTCTGGTTCTCCTTCCTCTCCCCACCCTACCCCAAGGTGACAGGTCCCTCCACCCCTTATTGGGGAAGAGAAAAAAGATCTGATGAGGGGCCTGGGGCTTGAGTGTCTAGCTCCTTCCTCCAGCCAAGGAGAGGTCACCCCAAAGCTCCTAGGGTTAGGGAACCTTGGATGTTCAGAGGGGCTTTAGGTTACTTACTCCCCACTTTTCCATAAGGTCTGACTTCTACCAAGTAGTCTTAAGCCAAAAAAATATATGTCTAATGTGTAGAACTTTTTTGGATTCTGCTTTGAGCAAATCCATGTAAAAAGACATTTTTGAGACAATTAGGTAAAACTTAACAGGGACTAGTATTAGATGTTATTAAGGAATTATTAATTTTGTTGGGTTTGATAATGGTATTGTGGTGATATTTAAAAAAAGTGCTCATCTGGAGATGCATACTTACAGGCTGTGAAATGATATGACATCTGGGATTTTACTTCAAACCACTTCAGAAAAAAAATGGGGGATAGAAGAATTAAGAATGATAGAATGTTGATAATTGTTGAAACTGGCTGATTGGTACACACACTCTGGCAGTGATTCGTATGCTAGTGAAAATTAGTTTGATCATGCTAATAATACCTAGCAAATGCAGGCAGCTCCAGGAATGGGATTTTGACATATATAATATGCAGATGGGGATAAGTGCTGCAAAAAAAAAATAATAATAATAATAAAGTAAGGTAAAGGGGTTAAGGGAATGCTGGGTGGTTATGCAAGACCAAACTTGTAAGGCACTTAGGCCCTTATGAGCTTTTTCAAGTCCCCTCTGTAACTTGGGCTTCTGCCATGTTGGACTCCATGCCATTTGTTCCCTGGGTTTCTTTCACCAAGGCCTCCTGGGCCTCTTGGTCTATATATGTACTTTAACCTTATTCCTGACTTAATTCTCCCTTGCTATACCTGACTAATCCATAGTCCTCTTTTGAAACTTTCTCTAGGTACTTCTTCCAGGAAGCTTTCACAGGATCTTCCCTCTTCCTGTTTCCACTCTATTCCCTGGGTTGGATGCCATCTTCTGTGTTTCCATAGTAACCCTGCATGAATATCTATTGTAGCATTTACCATGCTGTACTGTAATTCTCTTCCAGACAAGACTCTGAGCTCTTTGAGGATCGACAGAATGTCTTTTCTCTCTAATAGTTTGGGGCCCAGCATAGGGCCTTTATGGAACATGGTACGGATCCTATGCTTGCTTAATGCATACATGAATGAATGGATGGATGAAAAAATGACTATGCTCCCTGGCAGAATATTGGAGATTTGGTAAGCATTCTCCATCCCAAATCAAATGCTGGGGAAGTAGAGTTACTAGTGTCTGTTCAGATACCAAAGGGAGAAATATACTTAGTATCCTTGGATCTATTTTCAACTCTATGATGATGATAATAAAAACCATGTTCACATCTGATATTTATTGCACAGACTCTAAAGCTAGACTGCCTGGGTTTTAATTTTGACTCTACCATTTGCTAGCCATGTGGTTTTGGACAAGTTACTTACATTCTCTGTGCCTCTGTTTTTTCATCTGGAAAATGGGGATTATAATAACACTACTATGTTGTAAATGAGACAAAGTTCTGCAAAGCGCCTAGAAAAGTACTTGGCATATAGTTAAGTGCTATTTTAGAGGTTTCTATTATTACTTATTATTTTGGGCCAGGGACTGTGCTAAATGCTTTATATATTAATTCGTGTATACTGAGTGCCTGCCAGTTCTAGGGCCTGGAGGTAGAGTGCCTTCATGGAGCTTATATTGGACCTAATTTTATTCACACACTATATGAGGGAGGTACTACACATGTCACCATTATACAAATAAGAAAAGTGAGGCTTAAAGATGTTAAGTAACTTCTCTAATACCACAGAGCTAGAAAGTTCAGGATTAGGATTCTATTTCTATTTCTTGTGACTCTAAAAACCATTGCTCTAGACTAGGGGTGACAAACTACAGCCTATGGGCCAAGTCGTTTCATTTCTTCCTTGAGATATAATTCATTTATCATAAAATTCACTCTTTTAGAGTGCACAATTCAGTATATTCACAGGAAGTATATTTACAAAGTGTGCAAACACCACCACTATCTACTTCCAGACTATTTTCATCACCCAAAAAAGAAACCCCATAACCATTAGCAGTCACTCACCATTTCCCTCATCCTTCATCCTCTGGCAACTGTTAATCTACTTTATGTCTCTGTGGTTTTACCTATTCTGTACATTTCACAGACATGAAATCATACAATATGTGCCTTTTTCATTTAGCATAACGTTTTCAAGGTTCATCAGTGTTGTAGCACATATCAGTGTATTAGTACTTCATTCATTTTTATGGCTGAATAATATTCCATTGTATGGCTATATCACATTTTATTTTTACATTCATCAGTTGATGGACATTTAGGTTGTTTCCACCTTTTTGCTATTGTGAATAGTGCTGCTATGAGCATATGTATACAAATTTATTTTATTTATAAATTTATTTCTCTCCCCTTCCCTGCCCCCCGCCCCCCCCCCCAGTTGTCTGCTCTCTGTGTCCATTCGCTGTGTGTTCTTCTTTGTCTGCCTTTATTCTTGTCAGCTGCACCAGGAATCTGTGTCTTTTTGTTGCGTCATCTTGCTACGTCAGCTCTCCATGTGTGCGGCACCACTATTGGGCAGGATGCACTTTTTTCACGCTGGGTGGCTCTCCTTATGGGGTGCACTCCTTGCACATGGGACTCCCGTACGTGGGTACACCCCTGCATGGTATGGCACTCCTTGCGTGCATCAGCACTGTGCATGGGCCAGTTCATCACACGGGTCAGGAGGCCCTGGGTTTGAACCCTGGACCTCCCGTATGGTAGGTGGACACTCTAACCATTGAACCAAATCCACTTCCCTACAAATTTTTGTTTGAATACTGGTTTTCAATTCTTTTGGGTATATATCTAGAAGAACTGCTGGATCATATGGTAACTTTATATTTTGCTTAAAAATTTTTAATAGCTTATTGAGATATTCATATACCATACAATTCACAAATTTAAGAAAAGATTTATTTCTCCCCCCACCATTGTTTTTGCACTTGCTGTCTGCTTTCTGTGTCCATTTGCTGTGTGTTCTTCTGTGTCTGCTTGTCTTCTTTTTAGGTGGCACTGGGAACCGATCCTGGAAACTTCTGGAGTAGGAGAGAGGTGTTCAATCTCTTGTACCACCTCAGGTCCTGGTCTGCTGTGTCTCTTATTGTTTCTCCTCTGTGTCTTTTTGTTGTGTCATCTTGTTGCACCAGCTCTCTGCGTGGGCCAGCACTCCATGTGGGCCAGTACTCTTGCTCAGGCCAGCACTCCTGCTTGCCATGTGGGCCAGCTTGCCTTCACCAGGAGGCCCAGGGAATTGATCTCTGGACCTCCTATACGGTAGATGGGAGCCCAATCACTTGCGCCACATCTGCTTCCCTCAATTCACTAATTTAAAGTACACAATTCAACGATTTTCAGTATATTCACAGATATGTGCAACCATCACCACAGTCAATTTTTAAATATTTTCATTACCTCAAAAAGAAACTTCATACATTTTAGCTGGGCTCCTGGTAGTCTGTAATCTACTTCCTATCTATGAATTTGTATATTCTAGTTATTTAATATAAGTGAAATCATGCACTGTTTGTTCCTTTGTGTCTGGCTTATTTCACTCAACATGATTCATTCAAGGTTCATCCATGTTGTAGCATGTATTAGAATTTCATTCCTTTTTATGGCTGAATACTACTCCATTTTGTTTAACCATTCTTTTGTTGATGGGCATTTGGATTGCTTCCACCTTCTGCGAACTGTAAACAATGTCACTGGGAACATTGGTTCAACTGGTAAATATCTGTTCAAGTCCTTGCTTTCAGTTCTTTTGGGTATAAGTTGGGTTATATGGTAATTTTATAGTTAACTTTCTAAGGAAATACCAAACTGTCATCCACAGCTGCTGTTCCATTTTACATTTCCACCAATAATGTTCAAGGCTATTTCTCCACAACCCTGTCAGCATTGTTATATTCCATTTTTAAATAGTAGTCATTCTAGTGGGTATGACTGGTATCTCATTGCAGTTTTTTTTTTTTTAAAGATTTATTTTTTATTTACTCCGCCCCCCCCACCCAAGTTGTCTGCTCTCTGTGTCCATTCACTGTGTGTTCTTCTGTGTCTGCTTGTATTCTTGTAAGTGGCACTGGGAATCTGTGTCTCTATTTATTTATTTATTTATTTCTCTCCCCTTCTCCCCTCACCCCGGTTGTCTGTTTTCTGTGTCTATTTGCTGCGTTGTCTTCTTTGTCTGCTTCTGTTGTCAGAGGCACGGGAATCTGTGTTTCTTTTTGTTGCGTCATCTTGTTGTGTCAGCTCTCCGTGTGTGTGGCACCATTCCTGGGCAGGCTGCACTTTCTTTCGTGCTGGGCGGCTCTCCTCATGGGGCGCACTCCTTGTGCGTGGGGCTCCCCTACACGGGGGACACCCCTGCATGGCACGGCACTCCTTGCGCGCATCAGCACTGGGCATGGGCCAGCTCCACACGGGTCAAGGAGGCCTGGGGTTTGAACCGTGGACCTCCCATGTGGTAGACGGACGCCCTAACCACTGGGCCAAGTCCGCCGCCCCTGTGTCTCTTTTTGTTGCATCATCTTCCTGCACCAGCTCTCCGTGTGTGTGGTTCCACTCCTGGGCATGCTGCACTTTTTTTGCACAGGGTGGAACTCCTTATGGGGCGCACTCCTTGAATGTAGGGGTCCCCTATGCAGGGACACCCCTGCATGGCATGGCATTCCTGTGCGCATCAGCACTGTACATGGGCCAGCTCACCACATGGGTCAGGAGGCCCTGGGTTTGAACCCTGAACCTCCCATGTGGTAGGCAGATGCTCTATTAGTTGAGCCAAATCTGTTTCCCTCTCATTGCAGTTTTGATTTGTGTTTCCCAAATGGCTAATGATGTTGAGCATCTTTCCATGTGCTTACTGGACATTTGTATTTTTTCGTTGGAGACCTGTCTCTTCAAGCCTTTTGTCTATTTTATTATTATTACTATATTTTTGTCAATTTTAAAATTGGGTTATCAGATATATGGTTCCGTATATCTGCAGGTTGTCTTTTCATTTTCTTGATAATGTCCTATATGATGCACAAACACTTTAATTTTGATGAAGTCCAATTTATCCATTTTTTCTTTTGTTGCTTGTTGCTTTTGGTGTAAAATCTAAGCATGCGTTGCCTTATTCAAGGTCCTGAAAACATTTCCCTATATTTTTTCCTAGTTGTAATTGTAGATCTTATATTTAGGTTGTTAATCCATTTTCAATTAATTTATGTATATGGTTCTCATAATTTTTGTTGATGACAGAATTTGTAAAATTATGTAATGTGGCAATTCTGGAAATCAGATTCTTCCTCTTCTCGTTTTTTTTTTTTTTTTTTTTTTTGCTGGTTGTGTTTGTTTATTAAGTGACTTTTCTGAACTAATTCTGTAAAGCTTGTATTCTTTTGTCCTGTATGGCCACTGAAATTCCTACTTGGTAAGCTTAGTGGTCAGCTAATGATTGGATAGAGATTTCTTTAAATTCCTGGAACCAATAAGTCTTCTAGTTTTTGCTGAGAGGTTCTATGTACATGTTGGGGCATGCTTTCAACACCCAGCCATGCAGTTAAAAACTCTGCCTTAGCCTTCACTTCCTCATTGTGCAGAGCCTCAAGGTTAGCCAGAGACGGGTCAGCCAGAACCAAGATCTTAGGCCTTTCTCAGGTCTTTCCTGAGCATACAAACAGTCATTGGCATACTCACAATGCTATACATGTGTGTGGCATTCTAGATTCCCAGGAATATGCTGGAGCTTTTCAAAGCCCCAGTGAGCATCTCATTCCACAGCTTTTCTTTTTAAGCTTCTTGGTTAGTCTATTGTTTACTCCAACTGCTCTCTCTGGCAGGCATGAAGTTAATCACTTGCCTCTGAATGCTTTTGACTAATGCCCCAGGGAAGAGGGTTTTTCACACTGAGTGAGTTCTGAATCAGGTCAAATAAAGAAAGCTTTGCAAGTGGTGTCTTACAGGGAACCACTAGACAGGTCAAATCATCAATATTCTCTGGAAATGAGGCTTTGAAGGAGGTGTAACATTGTTCTGCCTCTTTTATTTGCTGCCAGGCTGCTGTTTTTCACTGTTATTGTGGGCTGCTGGTTCTCAAGGCCTTTGACTGTTTCTGTAAGTAAAGTTTTATTGGAATATAACCACACACTCATTTATGCATTCTCTATGGTTGCAGTAAAAAAAATCCAAATATTGTTTTTTTTTCCTATGGCTGCTTTTGTGCTACAACAGTAGAGATGAATAGTTGCAGCCCAAATGGCCGGCAAAGCCTAAAATATTTACTATCTGCCCTTTACAGAAAGTTTGCTAACCTCTGTTCTAGGCCAGTGCTGTCCAGTAGAAATATAACATAAGCCATATATGTCATTTAAATTTTTTTGAGTAGCCCTATTAAAAAAGTCAAAAGAAATAGATGAAGATAAATTTTTTTTTTGGTATGGGGGGTTGGGGATTGAACCCGGGACCTTGTATGTAGGAAGCTGGTGCCTGACCACTGAGCCACACTGTCTTCCCTAAGTTGGTTTTTTCATTTGTTTTGCTTGCTGTTCATTTTTGTTTTTTCAGGAGGCACTGGGAACTGAACCTGGGACCTCCCATGTGGGAGGCAGGAGCTCAACCGCTTGAGCCACATCTGCTCCTTAATTTTAAGAATACATTTCATTTAGTTCAATATATCCAATATATTATTTCATATGAAAATATAAAAATTATTAATGTGATATGAGATTTTTAAAAAAGATTTATTTATTTCCCCCCTTCCCCTCCTCCCCCTCCTCCCGCCCTGCTGTTTTTGCTGTCTGTGTTGTCTTCTCTTCTCATTTTCTCTCCTCTAGGATTCACCAGAATTTAATCCTGGAGACCTCTAGTGTGGAGAGAGGTTCCCTGTCAATTGCGCCACCATAGTTCCTGGTTTCTGCTGTGCTTCACCTTGCATTTCCCCTTGTCTCTCTTTTGATGCGTCACCATCTTGTTGTGTGACTCACTTGTGCGGGCACTGTTTCACCACATGGGCATGCTTCCTTTTCTTCTTTTTCACCAGGAGGCCCCAAGGATCGAACCCAGGTCCTCCCATATGGTAGGCAGAAGCTCTATCACTTGAGCCACATCTACTTCCCATGATATGAAATTTTTTACTTTCTTTTTTTGCACTAAGTCTTTGAAACTTGGTGTGTATTTTACACTTACAGAATGTATCTATTTGGACTAGCCACATTTCAAGTGCTTGATAACCACATGTAGCTAGTGGCTACCGTACTGGACAGCATAGTTCTAGACCCTTACGTAACTCAATGGTTCCTGGACCAGCAGCACTGCATCTCCTGGGAGCTTGAGAGAAAGGTACATTTTCAGAACCTACCCCAGACTTAACTGAATCAGAATCTGCATTAACAAGCCCTAGGTGATTTACATGCATATTAATGTTTGAGAAGCATAGCTCTCTACTACTATGGTATGCTACCTCTCTTTGGGATAAAGGCTCAGTGTACCCCAAGGTATTATTCTAATATAAAATGTCACCTTCTGTTTAAGTTCTCATTCTGTTCACTACATCAGTGTTGAATTGTCTGAAAGTCAATCAACTAAGATGATTAGACAATGTGCTAGGCAGTGTAGGGGTTCCCGAGCTGAAGAGGACATGGTCCCTGCTTTCAGGGAGCTTACAACTGCCAAAGAATGCTTGGAGAATATTGGTCTGCACAAGAAGTCTAGTCTTCTTCCACACTAAAATCCTCAAACAACTTCTCCACTGCAAATGTAAATGTGGCAACTGGGCACTGGATTGCTCAAGCAGGCATTCAACTTAAGAGGTTCACGGGACAAAAACAAAACAGTTTCACTCCATTTGAAATTGGCTCACAGCAACTGTCTGAAGCAAACACTCAAGCTTTAGGACATGAACTCAATGGGTTCTTCTGAAAGGGTAGCAACCCTATGTTTGTATAACAGGGAAGTTATAACACTCATCATGCTCAGATTCAGGAACTGTGCATTCAAGTCAAGAGAAACCTGACAGTCTAATTTCCAGGTTCCAGTGAATTAGAATAGGAATTCCTTTTTAAAGCAAAGAAAATAAGAAATGAGGAAGTGCCAGTCCTTATTTCTCTGTGTAGGTGTTGACAAGCTATTAAATCATTAGGCTGTCCCTTGCCAGAAGCTGCAGGATAAATCTTGGAAGTTGACAAATGGTCAGCAGCTCTGTGTGTGCCTGCACACTCAGAGACACACACAAAGGGCACATTGTATCCCTTGGTTTATCTCCTGGCTGTATAAATATTTCATCTGATATTTGGATTGAATTCTGAGCTAGTTTCCCACCAAGCTGATAGTTTTTAAATCTGCTTTCATCAACCTACGATAAACTCTCTAACCTGTCTACATAGTGCAGTGTACTCTGTCCACTGGGAAACAGAACGAATGGAGCCAGGAGATCCCTGACATAACTTTTCTCAGATGTCTGAAGATGACGAATTGCACCCAACCTCTGCCCAAGCCAGAAACACAAGCTATGAGGCACTTGCCTCATCCCATTATACCAGTACCCATGAGCCCTTACCAGACTAGCCCAGTGCCAGAAGGAGGTTACAACATATAATTTAGACCTGCCATCTTATTAAGATAGTTCTTTGGCTCAGCACAATTATGCCACTGCCAGATGAGGATGGCTGTAATCTCGCCCATTCTGGGTTGTATTCATGCTGGTTTCTCTTCAGTTTCAGATGCATTTCAGTTCCTTCAGTTGTCCAAAATGTAGAAACCCTGTGGTAACCTAAACCACAAATTACCAGCTCAGAAAGCTCCTCTTTGGTAAGGAAAAGAAAGGAAGTACTGATACATGCTATAACATGGGTGACCCTTGAAAACATTATGGAAGTGAAAGAAGCTAGTCAAAAGACACATATTGTATGATTCTATTTGGATCAAATGTCCAGAATAGGCAAATCTGTAGAGACAGAAAGCAGATTAGTGATTGCCAGGGGTTGGGAGAAGAGGGAATGGAGATTGACTGCTATTAGTTATAGGATTTCTTTTGGGAGGGGGGAAGAAAATGATCTGGGATTAGTGGTAATGGTTGCACAACTTTGCCTATATACCGAAACCACTGAATTGTACATTTAAAATGGGTTGATTGTGCGCTATGAGAATTACATCTCAATAAAGCTGCCTTAAAAAATTAAGTCATTAAACAGTTTCTCTCTCCCCCTCAACGAAAGAAGAAAACTCCTATAGCTCAATCTTTCTAGTCTTGCTCTTTCATATTCTGCTTATAGGAGAAAGAAACAAAAGAAATGCATGAAACCTGGTACTAGGAAAGCTATAGGATCCAAACAGTTTACCCAGTCTACTGCTACAGTCCACTATCATTCATTCATTCACTCATTGAAAGTACTGGGCAGTGGGGATACAGCATGAGTAAACCCTGCCCTTTCTATTCATATTAGAAGCTTATGAAAATGATGTTCTTAAGTTTGATCTTGAGACCCTCTGGATTCTGAATCATCAAAGATTACAATGTTTTCATTACAATGTTAGGGATAATTGAATGCTAATTTCTTTGGAAATAGGGAATTTGAGGATGATATACTTTTCGGAAAGTTTTAATACCTGAAGTGTAAAGTATATTAGGTAATTTATACTAATATTAAAGTAAAATATTTAAAGAACAAGGAAGGATGCAAACTTCCTGTTTCCCTAAGGTATTGTAATCAAGAGAACTTAATAAAAATAGTCAAACTAGAAAGGTGACAGCATGTATTCACAGATTTCCTCCTTTTAAAGGAATTGCTTGGTGGGAAGATGATGGAATAGGAAGCTCCAGGAAACAGCCCCTCCATCAAAAACAACTGTTGAACTGGCAGGAACTGTCAGAACTAATTATTTTGAAATTCCAGGGTCTTGTGGAACACTATGCAGCAACCAAGGAGGAACTAGAGGAAGAGGCTGCTAAATTGTAGTAAACATCAGTGAATTTCACCCTCCCTGCAGCTGCTACCATTCCCCATTCCCCAACCTCATGTCAGGCAGCAGTGGGGACTGGAGCTCGGGCTCTTTCCACAGCTTGCTGGTACTAGGGTGGAATATAAAGACCTATTCCTTCAAACCCCAGGAGTGTGTAGTTTCATCCCAGATTTCTATCTTTGATCAGCTACTTCAGATCTCTGGGGGCTGGCTCTGAGGGTGGCCATTGTTCTAACTTCCCTCAGACAAAAGTGGCAGAGGAATCTTAAAGACAGCATTCTTCCTCAAAAAAAACTGAAAACAGTTAAACAGTTGCAGTAACTGGGTGAGTACCGAATCAAGAAAAACACTGCTTCAAAAGCTACATGAGATGCTCTTGGTGACCTTACTGACCCCTCCCCCACCCTCTCCTCAATGTGGTGTGTAGCCAGCCTGCACTCCCATTGTGGATTCCTGGTCTTGTTCCAGAGGGAGCAGAGTAACCCCTATGCACATACTGAGGTGCCAGTATATCAAGGCAAATCTATCAGGTAGAAATCTGAAAGACTGAACCAGGAAATTTGTCTCCAGCTTGCCCTCCTAGAATTTGTCCTGAGGGTAGAGAAGCAGCTTCCAGACAGCTAAAGCAGTGTAAAAAAATAATTAAGTCAAAACAGGCCGGGACAAAAGTATATTACAAAGGGAGTAAAGGGGGGCATTCAAACTCCTGTAAACTTTTTTTTTTTTTTTAAAGATTTATTTATTTATTTAATTTCCCCCCCTCCCCTGGTTGTCTGTTCTTGGTGTCTATTCGCTGCGTCTTGTTTCTTTGTCCGCTTCTGTTGTCGTCAGCGGCACGGGAAGTGTGGGCGGCGCCATTCCTGGGCAGGCTGCACTTTCTTTTTCACGCTGGGCGGCTTTCCTCACGGGCGCACTCCTTGTGCGTGGGGGCTCCCCCACGCGGGGGACACCCTTGCGTGGCACAGCACTCCTTGCACGCATCAGCACTGCGCATGGCCAGCTCCACACGGGTCGAGGAGGCCCGGGGTATGAACCGCGGACCTCCCATATGGTAGACGGACGCCCTAACCACTGGGCCAAAGTCCGTTTCCCTCCTGTAAACTTTTAACAGGGGAATTCCTAAGGCCTCGAGCAAGCACAAGCCCAGGAAAAGAAGCAGACTCGAAGGTTCCATGCAGGTTCAGAAAAGATGGAGAGGACGCTGAATTCCACATTAGCCTCAGGCTATAGTCTTGATAGGAGGGCTAAGCTCTGAAGAAGATCATCAGCCAAAGCAGAGCCAATTTGCAAAGACTGTGAAAGAAGCTTTTAACTTTGGTCTGTTTGTTTTGGTTACATCCTGGCACTCAGGAAAATCTTTGTATCACGAGGTGGCTACAAGCTTAAGGAACAGACAGATCAGGGACTAAATCTCAAAGTTAACAGTTTAAAATATTAAAATGTACAGTGAGCAACTAAAGGTTATAAGACAAAGAAAGAAACAGGAAATGATGATCCATCCATAAGAACAACATAAAAATCAAGAAACTGTCAACAGAGAGGAACAGACTTTGGATATACTGGACTAAGACTTTAAATAACTGATCCTTAATATATTCAAGGAGATAAAGGAAAACAGAGAAAAAAACGAAAGATATGAGGAAAACAATGAATGAACAATATGGGAATATCTTTGGGATTCTCAGTAAGAACCAAACAGAACTACTGGAGCTGAAGATCACAATAACCGAAATGAAAATTTCTCTTGAGGATTTCAAGAGAAGAATGGAGATGGCAGAAGAAGGAATTTGTGATCATGAAGACAAGACAATAAAAATGATTCAGGTTGAGGATCAGAAAGAAAAGAGCAAATAAAGGCTAAGAGACCAATGGCACACCTTTAAGCATACCAATATATGCATTATGGGAGTGCCACAAAGGAAAAAAAAAAGAAAGGGACAGAAGGAATATTCAAAGAAATAATAGCAGAAAACTTCCCAAATTTAACAAAAAACATGAATCATTCAAGAAGTCCAATGAACTCCAAACAGAATAAACTCAAAGAGAACTATGCCCAGATATATCATAATCTGTCCAATGCCAAGGACAAGGAAAGAGTTCTGAAAGCTGCAAGAGAAAAGCAATGAGTTACATACAAGGGAATCTGAATACAATTAAGGGCTGATTTCTCATCAGAAACCATGAAGTCAAGAAGAAGTTGGTATGAAATATTTAAAGGGTTGAAAGAAAACAATTGCTAACCAAGAGTTTTATATTGAGCAAGACTTTCTTTAAAAAATGAGGTAGAGATGAAGACACCCTAGAAAAATGTAAGCTTAGGGAATATATCACCACCACACCTGCCCTGTAAGCAAAGCTAAAGGGAGTCCTTCATATTGAAAGGAAGCAGCATAAAGAAAAAAAACCTCTGGTAAAAGTAACCATACGGGTAATGATAAATGCCAGTACTATTGTGTTGTATTTTTTGGCACATATCTCCTCTTCTACTTCTTACAGGTTCTAAAATGCAAATACATAAAAACCAATGATAACTCTGTGATTTGGGGCAAACAATGTACAAAGATATAATTTATAATAAATACTAAAATAAGATGAAGGATGGAAGAGTATAAGAACAGTGTATGTGCATGCTATTAAAGTTAGGTTGGTATTAGATAAAATATGATTGTTATAGATTTGAGATGTTAAATTTTTGCTCCTGTAACTACAAAAAATTGTATAAAAATATATTCAGAAAGAAATGAGCAGGACAAAATGGCACAATGGAAAAAAACAAATAAATATGGAAGTAGGCATTAATGGATAAATTAGTAGTTACTTTAAATGTAAATGGAGAGGAGATCTGGGAAGATGGCATTGGAGTAGATAGGCAGGGCTCAATGCTCTCACAAAAATAATAGAGAAAGGGCCAAAAGCTGTCCAAGGCAACTGTTTTGAGGTTCAACAGACCAAGACTTTTCTATAACACTCAAAGGGTGATGGACAGAGAGACAAATCTGTCTCCCCCCAGGGATGTTGGAAGGGCTCCCATCCTCCACTCTCAAGAAATTAAGCTTGGATAAAACCCCTGGTTCACTGCAGCCAACTGAGAGGGGAACAGACATCTTCCTTCCTCTTAGTTGTTAAAAGGGAAGAGGGAGGGTGAGTTGAGGGCTTCTCATCTGTGAATTTGACCAGTAGTGCCCCCTTTGAATCTTGGCTATGGCCAGACCAGAAACACTGGAAAGAGGAGTTGAAAGAAACACCTCTGTGGAAAGGATCACTGACAAGCACCATCTGCTGGATGGCCAGAAAATTGGAAGGAGAAAAACTGCTTTTAGGTCTCTCTTTATCTCCCTGGGAGAAAATCTGTACCCTATTAGTGAGTCCCTGGTCCGGTTTTGATAAATTAAGCTGGGAAATTTTAAAGACTTAGAATAAGTTGAACCAAAAATCAAAGAAGAGCTATGAAAAAAAAAAAAACTAGGCAAGAGAGAAATTTAACATCAGAGTAAATCCACCAACATATTCAGATGCCTAGACATCACCAAAAAATTACAAGCCATACTAGGAAACAGGAAGAGATGGCCCAGCCAAAGGAACAATGTAAACATCCTGAAGAGATACAGGATTTAAGACAATTAATCGATGATAATTACACAGCTTTCTTAAATTAATTCAAAGAATTGAATGAAAATATGACTAAAGAGATAAAGGATATAAAGAAGACACTGGGTGAATATAAAGAACAATTAAAAAGCCTGCAGAATAGAATATCAGAAGTAAATGTAGCATTGATGTGGAGAAAGTGGCCATGGTAGCTGCTGAGGGTAGGGAGTAGGAAGAAAAGATGTGATGTGGGGGCATTTTCAGGACTTAGAGTTGTCCTGGGTGGTACTGCAGGGATAGTTACTGGACATTGTATGTCCTGCCATGGCCCACTGTGTGGACTGGGGGAAATTATAAACTATTATGTGGACTATTGACCATGTGGTGCAGCAGTGCTCAGAGATGTATTCACCAAGTGCAATGAATGTCTCATGATGATGTTCTTATGGGATGAGTGGGGTGAGGGGGGTGGGGAGTATATGGAGACCTCATATTTTTTGAATGTAACATTAAAAAAATAAATAAAGACAAAAAAATATTTTTAAAAAAGCCTGCAAAGAGCCTTTCCATTTGGCAGCAGCCATCAGGGTAAGCCAAGATGGGTGCTTGCAAATAAATCCAGAAGCTGTGGAGGAAGAAACAGTCTGATGTGATGCACTTTCTTTGAGCATCCACTGCTGGCCATACTGCCAGCTCTCTGCACTCCACAGGGCACCCCACCCCACCAGGCCGGATAAAGTGCTCAGAATGGGATACAAGGCCAAGCAAGTTTATGTCACCTAAAGGATTCAAGTGCACCATGGTGACTGTAAACACCCTGTTCCCAAGGGTGCAACCTATGGCAAGCCTGTTCATCATGGTGTTAACCAGCTGAAGTTTGCTTAAAGCCCTCAGTCTGTTGCTGAGGAGTGAGTTGGATGGCATTGTGGGGCACTAAGAGTCCTGAAATCCTACTGGGTTGAAGGTTCCACATACAACTTCTTTGAGGTTATCCTCATTGATCCATTCCATAAAACTATCAGAAGAAATCCTGACACCCAATGGATCACCATGCTAGTCTACAAGTACAGGGAGATGTGTGGGCTGACCTCTGCAGGCCCCAAGAACCATGGCCTTGGAAAGGGTCACAAGTTACACCTCACTCTTGGTGGTTCTCACCATGTAGCTTGGAGAAGGCACAATACTCTCCAGCTCCACTGTTATCACTAATCTATAAGTAATGTTTGTAAAATTCATACCTAATAAACAATTTAGTACAGTCATGTCTACATAAAAGTGTTCTTTGTTAAAACAGTAGTTGTCTGCAGATTGTTTCATGGATATATTGTCAAATTATGAAAGTTAAAGTGCAATAATGTTTGAAGAATATAAAGTGATCATGTATTGTGTTTCTAATAAGATAAACAATTTTGTTTTTGCTTTATATTATTAGGGAGTTATATGTCATGCTTAGAAATGCCATGCTGTGTGGTATAATAGGTGTAAAAATAAATTCTTTAAGAGGAAAAAATAAATAAAAGCCTGCAAAGAAAAGTAACAGAGTTATTGGGAATGAAAGACATGACAGATGAGATTAAAAATACATTAGAGGCACATAACAGCAGATGTGAATTGCTTGAAGACAGATTTAGTGATTTCAAGGATAGAACATCTGAACTTGAAAAGACAGTACAGAAATGAGAAAAGAATGGAAAAAATGGGTCAGGGTCTCAGGGAACTGAATGACAACGTGAAATGTTAAAACATATATGCTATTGGTGTCTCAGAAGGAGAAGAAAATGGAAAAGGGGCAGAAAGGGTATTTGAGGAAATAATGACCAAAAACTTTACAACCCTTATGAAAGACATAAATATCAATATCCAAGAAGGACAACAGACCCCAAAAGGAATAAATCCGAATAGATGTATTCCAAGACACCTACTGTTCAGAATTACAAATATCAGAGATAAAGAGAGGATTCTGAAAGCAGTAAAAGAAAAGAAAAGCATCACATACAAAGGAACCTCAATAAAACAAAGTGAAAATCTCTCATCAGAAACCAAGGAGGTGTGAAGAAAGTGGTATGATGTATTTAAGGTACTGAAAGAGAAAAACTGCCAGCCAAGAATTCTGTATCTGGTAAAACTGTCCTTCAAAGATGAGGGTGATTTCAAAGTCTTCACAAACAAACAAAAACTGAGAAAGTATGTTACCAAAAGACCAGAATTACAAGAGATATCAAAGGGAGAGCTTCAGCTGGAAAGGAAAAAAAGAGGGGCAAGAGACTTGGAGAAGACTACAGAAATGAAGATTATTAGGAAGGGTAAATTAAATGGTAAAAAGACAGACAATAGTACAATATGACAACAGAAAGCCAAAGGACAAAATGGATGAAGTAAGTAATAACATTGAATATTAATGGCTTGAATTCTCCAATCAAAAGACATAGACTGATAGAATGGATAAAAAATATGAGCCACATACATGCTGTCTAAAAGAGACTCATGTCAGATGTTAGGACACAATCAGGTTGAAAGTAAAAGGCTGGAAAAAGATATTCCATGCAAATAGTAATGAAAAAAGAGCTGAAGTAGTGATACTAATATCAGACAAAATAGATTTCAAATGCAAAACTGTTGAAAGTGATGAAGAAGATAATTATATATTGGAAGTGGACTTGGCCCAGTGGTTAGGGCGTCCATCTACCATATGGGAGGTCCGCGGTTCAAACCCCGGGCCTCCTTGACCTGTGTGAAGCTGGCCCATGTGCAGTGCTGATGCATGCAAGGAGTGCCGTGCCATGCAGGGATGTCCTCCGCGTAGGGGAGCCCCATGTGCAAGGAGTGCACCCCATAAGGAGAGCCACCCAGCGTGAAAGAAAGTGTAGCCTGCCCAGGAATGGCGCTGCACACACGGAGAGCTGACACAACAAGATGATGCAACAAAAAAAGAGACACAGATTCCCATGCCGCTGACAACAGAAGCGGACAAAGAAGATGATGCAGCAAATAGACACAGAGAACACACAACCAGGGTGGGGGCAGGGGAGACAAATAAATAAATAAATAAATAAATAAATAAATACTTTTAAAAAATTATATATTAATAAAATGGAAAATTTACCTAGAAGAAATAACTGTAATAAATATTTATGCACCTAACCTGGGTGCTCCAAGACACATGAGGCACACATGGACAAAATTAAAGGAAGAAATACATGCCTTTATAATAATAGTTGGAGATTTCAATACTCCACTGTCATCATTGAACAGAACATTTAGACAGAGGATAAATAAATAAACAGAGAACTTAAATAATAAGTGTATTAGTCAGCCAAAGAGGTGCTGATGCAAAGTACCAGAAATCTCTTGGTTTTTATAAAAGGTATTTATTTGAGGTAAAAGGTTATAGTTACAAGGCCCTAAAGAATCCAACTCAAGGTACCACAAGAGCTACTTTCTCACCCAAGTCAGTTTTCAAGTGTTGAAGTAAGATGGCAGGCCTGGTCTCTCCTTCCTTCTTCCTCTTAAGGCTCCATGGGTCCAGCTTCTTCAAACCTCATCTGTAGGCTGGCATAGGGTTTGTTTATTTCCAGGCTTCCTCAGTTCAGCAGCTCTGTTCTCTTTAGCTGCAAACTATCAGGCAAATGGCTTATCTCTTTTCCAGGTGCTGCAGGATCAAAGTTCTCTTTTCTCTTGTGTCTATGGAGCTCTCTTTCTTCTTGTACCTTCTTTTGTGTGTCTTCTTGAGTGAATTTCCATTTATATATCCCACCAAGGGAGCAGGGACTCAGCTGATGTGGTCGAATCAAAGCCCTAATCTTAACATAATTTAATCAAAGACATCTCAGCTGAATCTAATAAAATCAAAGGGAATCACACCCAGAGGAACAGACCAGTTTACAAACATAATCCTTCCTTTTTGGAATTCATAAATAATATCAAACTGCTACATTATGGTAAATGAACTAGACCTAACAGACATTTTTAGAGCATTACACCCCAAAACAGCAGGATATACATTCTTTGCAAGTGCTTCTTGATCTTTCTCCAGGATAGACCTTATGTTGGGTCACAAGACAAGTCTCAATAAAATAAAAAGAATAAATTATACAAAAACACTTTCTCTGATCATAATGGAATGAAGCTGGAAGTCAATAATGGATGGAATAAGAGAAAATTCATAACTATATGGAGAATAAACAACATACTCTTAAATATTCAGTGGGTCAAAGAAGAAATTGAAAGAGATATTAGTAAATATCTTGAGATGAATGAGAATGGGAAGACAACATATCAAAACCTATGAGACACTGCAAAGGCAGTGTTGAGGGAAATTTATATCACTTAATGCTTAAATTAAAAAAGAACTAAAATGGAAGATTTAACTGCACACCTGGAGGAACTAGAAAAAGAACAGCAAACCAATCCCAACAAGCTGAAGGAAAGAAATAGTAAAGATCAGAGCAGAAATAAACGAAATGGAAAAAAAAACCCATGATAAAATCAACAAAACCAAAACTTGGTTCTTTGAGAAGATAAAAAAAAAAATAGACAAACCCTTAGCTAGACTGACAAAAAAAGAAAGAAGATGCAAATAAATAAAATCAGAGATGAGAGTGAGGACATTACTAGTGACCCTGAAAAAATAAGAGAGACCATGAGAGGATACTATGAACAACTGTACGGCAAAAAACTAGACAGCATAGACGAGATGCACAAATTCCTAGAAACACATGAACCACGTACACTGACCCTAGAAGAAATAGAAGACCTCAACAAACCAATCACAAGTGAAGAGATTAAAACAGTGAATAAAAACCTCCCAAAGATGAAAAGTCCAGGACCAGATGGCTTCAAAGGTGAATTTTACACAAAATTTCAAGATGATATAACACCAATCTTGCTCAAGTTCTTCCAAAAAATTGAACATGCAAGAATGCTACCAAACACATTCTATGAAGCTAACATCACCTTAATAATGAAATCCGATAAAGATTCTATTAAAAAAAGAAAAAGAGACCAATATCTCTAATAAATATAGATGCAAAAATGCTCAATAAAGCACTTGCAAAACAAATTCAAAAGCAGGGAACCAAGAATGCCTACAACTCCAAGCAGGAGAATCACATCCATCAACCATGTGTGATCTAAGCTGCCTCTTGATATAGAGGTGGAGTGGACATCACCATCCCAGGGCCCACAGAATGGAGGAATAAAATATGGATTAGAGTGGACTTACTGGTATTCTACTTAAACTACTGTGACTAGTAATGGAAGAAACTGTAGCATTGATGTGGAGAAAGTGGCTACGGTGGTTGCTGAGGGCAAGAGGAGGGAAGAAGAGGTGTGATGTGGGGGCATTTTCAGGACTTGGAGTTGTCCTGAATGATATTTCAGGGACAGATGCAGGATGTTATATATCCTGCCGTAACCCACTGAATGGACTGGGAAAGAGTGTAAACTACAATGTAAACTATAATCCGTGCGGTGCAGCAGTGCTACCAAATGTATTCACCAAATGCAATGAATATGCCACACTGATGAAAGAGGTTGTTGATGTGAGAGGAGTGGGGGTGGGGTGGGGGGTGGGGTATTTGGGAACCTCTTATATATATAAATATATTTATTTATTTTTCTTCATTGTTTTTATTTTTTTATTTTTTATTTTTTGTCGTTGTTTTTTTAATGTTACACTCAAAAAATATGAGGTCCCCATATACACCCCATCCCCCTCACCCCACTCCTCCCCCCATAACAACAACCTCCTCCATCATCATGAGACATTCATTGCATTTGGTGAATACATCTCTGAGCACGGCTGCACCTCATGGTCAATGGTCCACACCATAGCCCACACGCTCCCACAGTTCACCCAGTGAGCCCTGGGAAGACATACAATGTCTGGTAACTGTCTCTGCAGCACCACCCAGGACAACTCCAAACCCCAAAAATGTCCCCACATCACATCTCTGCCTCCCACTCCCTACCCCCAGCAGCCACCATGACCACTTTCTCCACACCAATGCCACATTTTCTTCGATTACTAATCACAATAGTTCATGAATAGAATATCAGTAAGTCCACTCTAATCCATACTCTATTCCTCCATCCTGTGGACCTTAGAATGGTTGTGTCCACTCCACATCTATATCAAGAGGGGGCTTAGATTCCACATGGATGCTGGATGCAATTCTCCTGCTTTCAGTTGTAGGCACTCTTGGCTCCCTGGTGTTCTTATATTTTTTAACGTCACATTTTTTTTGGTGATTTATGTATCTCCAAAAAACTACAATAAAAATGCCCAAAAAAACCCTCCTACAAAACAATAAAAAGAACAAAAAACAAAAAACAAAAAACAAAACAAAAAAATCCAAAAGCACGCTAAAAGAATTATACACCATGATCAAGTGGGTTTTATCCTACATATGCAAAAGTGGTTCAACACAAGAAACTCAATTAGTGTAATAAACTACATTAATAAATTGAAGAAGGAAAACCACATGATTCTTTCAATTGATGTAGAAAAGGATTTTGACAAAATACAGCATCTTTTCTTGATAAAAACATTGCAAAAGATAGGAAAGAAGGAAGCTTTCTCAATATGGTAAAATGCATATATGAAAAACCTATAGCTGGCTGTGTACCCAACAGCTTTCCTGCTGAGATCAGGAACAAGTCAAGGATGCCCATTCTTGCCACTGTTATTCAATAATGTTCTATTAATAGAAGTTCTAGCTAGAGCAATTAGGCTAGATAAAGAAATAAAAGCACCCAAATAGGAAAGGAAGAAGTCAAACACTCACTAGTTATAGATGATTCATCCTATATCTAGAAAATCCTGAGAAATCTACAAGAAAGCTATTAGAACTAATAGACAAGTTCAGCAAAGTGGCAGGATATAAGATTAAAAACGCAAAACTCATAGCATTTCTATACACTACTGATGAGTAATCTGAGAAGGAAATCAGAAAAACAACTCCAGTTGAAATAGTGACTAAAGAATCAAATATTTAGGAATAAACTTAACCAATGGCATGAAGGACATGCACTGGTAAAAGAAACTGAAAAAGACTTAAATAAATGGAACGACCTTCTGTGTTCATGGACTGAAAGACTAAATATCATTAAGATGTCAATTCTACTCCAACTGATTTATACAGGTTCAATGCAATCCCAATAAAAATCCCAACAATCATTTTTTGCAGAAATGGAAAAGCCAATTGTCAAATCTTATTTGGAAGGGTAAGGGACCCCAAATAGCAAGAAATGTCTTAAAAAAGAAGAACAAAGCTGGAGGGCTCTCACTTCCTGACTTTAAAGCACATTACTTAGTGACAGTGGTAGAAACAGCATGGTACTGGTATAAAGACAGATTGACCAATGGAACCAAATCGAGAACTCAGAAATAGACCCTCACATCTATTGTCAAGTGATTTTGACAAGGCTATCAAGTCCTCCCAGCTGTGCCTGAACAATCTTTCAACAAATGGTGCTGGGAGAACTGGATACCATATCCAAATAAAGAAAGAGAACCCCTATCTCACACCTACAAAAATTAACTCAAAATGGACCAAGGACCTAAATATAAAATTGACATCCATAAAAATCCTAGAAGAAAATATAGGAAAACATTTTCAAGATCTCATGGTAGGCAGTAGTTTCTTAAAGCTTATACTCAAAGCACAAGCAACAAAAGAAAAAAAATAGATAAATGGGACCTCCTCAAAATTAAACACTTCTGCATCTCAAAGGACTTTGTCAAATGGTGAAAGGCAGCCAACTCAATGGAGAAAATATTTGGAAATCACATATTCAGTAAGGGTTTAATATCCATGATATATAAAGAGATGTAATGACCTAAAAATAAAAGGACAAAGAATCTGATTTAAAAATGGTAAAAGACCTGAATAGACAATTGTCCAAAGAAGAAATACATCATTGGACTTACCCTGGTCAGCTAACAGGGGGGTGAGGATGGTCAATTACCACACCAGGGTACCAAGAGAGTCTACAACTGCAAGCAGGAGAATCCCATCCATTAGCCATGTGGGATCTAAGCCCCCTTTCTATTTTGTTGTGGAGTGGACATTGCCATTCCAGGGTCCAGAGGATGGAGGAATAAAATATGGTTTAGAGTGGATTTACTGGTATTCTACCATAGAACTGTTGTGACTCTAGCAATGGAAGAAATTGTATCATTGATGTGGAGACAGTGGACAGGAGTTGCTGAGGTCAGGGAGAGGGAAGAAGAGGTGTGATATGGGAGCATTTTCAGGACTTGGAGTTGTCCTGAATGATATTTCAGGGACAGATGGAGGACATTATATATCCTGCCATAGCCCACTGAATGGACTGGGGAAGAGTGTAAACTACAATGTAAACTATAATCCATGCAGTGTAGCAGTGCTCCAAAATGTATTCATCAAATGCAATGAACGTGCTACACTGATGAAAAAGGCTGTTCAAGTGGGAGGAGTGGGGGGTGGGGTGGGGCGTGGGGTATATGAGAACCTCTTATATTTTTTAATGTAACATTTTGTGTGATCTGTGTATCTTTAAAAAAAGACAATAAAATTTTTGATTAAAAAAAGAAATACAAATGGTGAAGAAACGCATGGAAAATGCAACATTAGTAGCGATTAGGGAAATGCAAATCAAAACTAGAAGGAGGTATCTTTTCATACCTATTAGAATGGCAACTATTAAAAAGTCGGAAAACTGCAGATGTTGGAGAGGATGTGGAGATTGGAACACTTATTCACGTTGGTGGGAATGTAGAATGGTACAGCCACTGTGGAGGACTGTTTGTCAGTTCCTAAGGAACTTGAATATAGACTTGCCATGTGACGTGGCTATATCATTACTAGGTATATACCCAGAAGAACTGAGAGCAGTGACACAGACATCTGCACACTGATGTTCATAGCAGCGTTATTCATGATTGCCAAAAGATGGAAACAACCCAGTTGTCCATCAACCAATGAATGAATAAACAAACTGTGATGTAAACACATGATGGAATTATTATGCAGTTGTGAGAAGAAATAAAGTCATGAAGCATATGATAACATGGATGAATCTGGAGGACATTATTTTGAGTGAAGCAAGCCAGACACAACAGGACAAATACTGTATGATTGAGCCATTATGAACTAGATATATTGTGTAAACTCATGGAGTTAATTATTAGAATGTAGGTCACCAGAAAATAGAAGGAGGGTAGAGAACAGAAGGCTGAGAGTACAGAACTGGTAAAAAGGTTGTTTGTAAATCTTTGGAAATGAATAGAAATGGTTTCAGCACATCATAATGTTTTTTAAAAAACATTTTATTTATCTTTTTTTAAAAAAAGATACATAGATCACACAAAATGTTACATTAAAATACATAGGAGATTTCCACATACCCCATTTCTCATGCTTCCCACTCCTCCCACATCAACAACTTCTTGCATTAGTGTGGTACATTCCTTGCATTTGATAAATACATTTTGGAGCACTGCTATACAGCATGGATTATAGTTTATGTTGTAGTGGTTTTAACTAGCAGAGCTATTACATGGGTATGGCAGTGATTGAAATGGTAAGTCCAAGGACATATATATTACTCAAAGGAAAGCTAAAATATGTTATACATGGGATTGTATAACATAGTAAAATGTCATGTAAAATATGAATATGGGTGGCAATATTGCATATATAAGACTGCTTTTTACAAAATAGAAATACAAGTAAACTAGAGAAATGGAAACAGAATAGCAGCCATGTATGGCAGGGGAAGCATAGCGATTGAGAGTGATGAGGGTTTTTTTGTTTATTATTATTACTGAAGTAATAAAAATGCTCTGATGATAATTGACGTGATGAATGCACAATTATGTTATTGTACCAAAAACTATTGATTGTACACTTTTGATGGATTTATGCTTTATTAATATGCATCAATAAAATGACTTGTTAAAAAAAGAAAGCAATTCAAAAATAAAAATAAAAAGAAGAAAAGGAAAAAAATATAAATGGATTAAACTTTCCAGTCAAAAGGCAGAGGTTGGCAGTATTGAAAAAAAAAAAAGTCTGACCAAACTGAATGCTGCTTGCAAGAGACTCACCTTAAATTCAAAGACACAGGTAGAATGAAAGTGAAAGGATAGAAAAAATGTACCATGCAAATAGTAACCAAAAGAAAGCTGGAGTAGTTATCCTGATATCAGATAAAATGGATTTTATAAGTAAAAATTGTTACAAGGGATGAAGAAGATCACTATATACCAATAAATGGGTTAATTCACCAAGAAGACATAAAAATTATAAATATATAGATGCACCTAATAAGAAAGCACCAAATATATGAAGCAAATATTGACAGATTTGAAGGGAGAAATTGATGGTTCTACATTAAAGCATGTGACTTCAATATACCACTTTTAATATGGATAGAATATCTAGACATAAGATCAATAAGGAAATAGAAGACTTGAATGATACTCAAAACCAACTAGATCTAACAAACATATATAGAACACTTTGCCAAACAGCAGCAGAATGCACATTCTTCTCTAGTGCATATGGATCATTTTCCAGGATAGATCATATGTTAGGTTAGAAAACAAGTCTCAATAAATTCAAAATATTGAAATCATACAATGTATCTTCTCTGACCACAATGGAATAAAGCTAGAAATCAATAATAGAGGGAGAATAAGAAATTTCACAAATATGTGGAAATTTAAAAATATACTCATAAACAACCCAGTGGTCAAAGAAGAAATCACAAGAGAAATTAGTAAATATCCTGAAGTAAATGAAAATGAAAACACAGCATATCAAAACTTATGGGATGCAGTAAAAGCACTGCTGAGAGGGAAATTTATAGCTCTAAATGCTTACATTAAAATAAAAGAGGGAAGTGGTTGTGGCTTAACTGATAGAGCATCCACCTACCATATAGAGGTTCCAGGGTTCTATATCCAGGGCCTCCTGGCCCATGTGGTGAGTTGGCCCACACGCAGTGCTGCTGAGTGCAAGGAGTGCCATGCTACTCAGGGGTGTCTCCCGTGTAGGGGAACCCCACGTGCAAAGAGTGCACCCTGCAAGGAGAACCACCCCATGTGAAAAAAGCGCAGCCTGCCCAGGAGTGGCACCATGCACACAGAGAGCTGACGCAGCAAGATGATGCAACAAAAAAGTGACAATTTCCCGGTCCCGCATGACAAGAATACAAGTGGACACAGAAGAACACACAGTGAATGGACACAAAGAACAGACAACAGCGGGGGGTGGGGGTGGTGGTGGTGGAGAAATAAATAAATAAAATAAATCTTTAAAAAAGAAATAAAAGAAAGATCTCAACTCAGAGGCCTAACCTCCCACCTGGAGGATCTAGAAGAAAAAGAGTAAACTAAACTCCCAGCAAGCAGGACAGAAATAACAACTATTAAACAGAGATAAATGAAATTGCAAAAGAACAGAGAGAATCAACAAAACCAAAAGTTGGTTATTTGAAGCAAAAAAGGCTAAGCAGGCATCTAAAATGGCTGCTGCCATTGCTGAATAAGATTGTGAAGCCTGTGAAGGTTTCTGCTTCCCAAATTGGAGGAAAATGCTAAGTTGGCAAATCACATTTTTAAATAAAGATATAACTGTAAAAAAAAAAGTTGGTTCTTTGAAAAGATCAATAAAATTGACAAAATTTTAGCTAGACTAAGAAAGAAAAAAAGAGTAAGGATACATATAACAAAAATCAGAAATGAAAAAGGGGCATTATTACTAACCACACAGGAAAAAAAAAGGATTAAAAGAATATTATGAACTTACATATACTGAAAAATTAAGACATCCTAGATGAAATGGACATATTCCTAGAAATATACAAACTACCTACACTGACTCAGGAATAAATAGAAGATCTCAACATACCAATGGCTAGTACAGACATTGAATCAGTAATCAAAACCCAAGTAGAAAAGCCCAGGACCAGATGGCTTCACATGGGAATTTTACCAAACATTCCAAGAGAAATTAACATCCTGCTCAAACTGTTCCAAAAAGTTGAAGAGGATGGAACACTCTCTAATTCATTCTATGAGGCCAACATCACACTCATAACAAAGCCAGATAAAGATACAACAGGAAAAATTACAGAGTAATATCTCTTCTGAACAGAGTTGCAAAAAATCCTCAACAAACTACTAGCACACTGAATCCAACAGCATATTAAAAGAATTCTACACCATGATCACATGATATTTATCCCACTTATGCAAAGGTGATTCAACATAAGAAAATCAATTAATTTAAGACACCACATTGATAGAACAAAGTAAAAAACAACAACACATGATCATCTCAATTGATGTAGAATAGGCATTTAAGAAAATCCAGCACCCCTTACTGATATAAACTCAGACTGGAAGGAAACTTCCTCAGCATGATAAAGAATATATATGAAAAACCCATGGCTAACAACATACTAAACAATGAAAGACTGAAAGCTTTCCCTCTAAGATCAGGTACAAGACTAGGATGTCTACTATCACCACTATTATTCAACATTGTATTGGAAGTTCTGCTTGGCCAATTAGGCAAGAGAAAGAAATGAAAGGCATCCAAATTGGAAAGGAAGAAGTAAAACTTTCCCTTATTTGCAGATAACATGATCCAATACAAAGTCCCCCAAAACTACAACAGAGCTATTAGAGCTAATACACAAATTCAGCAAAGTGTTGGATGACCAAACAAAAATCAGTAGTGTTTCTATACACCAGTAATGAGCAATCTGAGGAGGAAATCAAGAAAAAATTCCATTCACAATAGCAACAAAAAGAATCAAATATATAGGAATAAATCTAACCGAGGATGTAAAGGACATGTATACAGAAAACTGTAAGACATTGCTATTATAAAATTGTTATTATATAAATATAATAAAAGAAATCAAAGAAGAAATAAATAAATAGAAGGACATTCCATGTTCACGGATTGGAAGACTAAATATTGTTAAGATGTCAGTTCTACCCAAAGTGATTTACAGATTTAATGCAATCCCAACCAAAATTCCAACAGTCTGTAGAAATGGAAAAGGCAATCATCAGATTTATATTTTAGAGTTACGGACCCTAACTAGTCAAAGCCATCTTGAAAAAGAATGAAGCTGGAGGACTCACACTTCCTGATCTTAAAACTTAATACAGGTCACAGTAATCAAAATAGTATGGTACTGATACAACAAAAAATATATAGACCAATGGAATTAAATCGAGAGCTCAGAAATAAACCTTCATATCTATGGCCAACTGATTTTTGACAAGGGTGCCAAGTCCACTCAATTGGGAAAGAATAGTTTCTTCAAGAAATTGTGACGAGAAAATGGATATTCACATGTACAAGAATAATGGTGGAACCCCTAACTCACCCCATATACGAAAATCAGCTAAAATGGATTTAAGACCTAAATATAATAACAAAAACCAATCAAGTCCTAGAATAAAACATAGGGAAACATCTTCAGGACCCAGTATTAGGCAATTGTTTCTTAGACTTTATACCAAAAGCACAATCAGCAAATGAAAAACAGGTAAATGCATCCTCATTAAAATGAAAAACCTTTGTGCCTCAGAGGACTTTATCATGAATGTAAAAAGACAACCTACAGAATGGGAGAAAATATTTGGAAACCACATATCCAATAAGGGTTTACTGCCCCAAAATATATAAACTCAACACAAAAAGACAAACAACCCAACTAAGAAATGGACAAAGACTTGAATAGACATTTCTCCAAAGAAGATATATCAATGGCCAAAAAGCACATGAAAACATGCTCAACATCATTAGCCATTTGGGAAATACAAATCAAAACCCCAATGAGATATCATTTAATATCCACTAGAATGGCTAAAATTAAGAAAAACAGAAAATTACAAGTTTTGGAGAGGATGTGGAGAAATTGGAACACTTGTTCATTGTTGGTGGGAATGTAAAATGGTGCAGCCACTGTGGAAGACAGTTTGGCATTTCCTTAGAAAGTTAAGTATAGAATTTCTATATGGCCCAGCAATCTCACTTCTAGGTATATGCCCCAAAGAATTGAAAGCAACTATTCAAACAGCTATTTATATACTGATGTTCATAGTGGCATTATTCACAATTGCCAAAAGATGGAAGCAACCTGGGTGTCCATCAACTGATGAATGGGTAAACACAATGTGGTATATACATACAGTGGAATATTATTCAGACATAAAAAGGAATGAAGTTTTGATACACGCATGCAACAACATGGATGAACCTTGAAGTCAAGCTGAGTGAAATAGGCCAGACACACACAGACAAATACTGTGTGATCTCACTGATTTGAAATAATTAGAATAAGCAAATTCATAAAGTCAGAATGGGGTTACGAGGAGCTGGACTGGGGATAGGGAATGAAGAGTTAATGTTTAAATTGCACAGAATTTTATTTGGAGTAATGGAAAAGTTTTGGTAATGGCTGGTGGCGATGGTAGCTCAACATTGTGAATGTAATCAACAGCACTGAATTATATATTTGAATTAGGTTAAAAGGGGGAATTTTAGGTTTCATATATGTTACTAGAATTAAAAAAATGCATAGGACTGTACAACATAGGCAACCCTGATGTAAACCATAGGGTATAATTAATGTTAAAGTTATAAGAATATTCTTTTACCAATTGTAATAAATGTTCCACACTAATGCAATGTGTTAATAATGAGGAGTATATGGGGACTCCATATTTTCTATATGATTTTTCTGTAAACCTACAACTTCTCAAATAAAAAAGGAATTGCTTTTGTGAATCCATAGGGTTTATTAAAAGGTGGCCTTTTCCTTTTTTGTCTTAATGTAAGTGAAGACTTATATTTGCTGGTAATACTTCTGGTGTTAGTGTGGGGAAAACTGGTAAGCTGGTACAAAGGAACTCAACTGTTCATTTCTTCAGGAAGTGTGTTGGATGGAGAAATGTCATTTGGTCTTTGGAGTCAGGCAGGCTAGGTCACACTTTTCATTTGGGCCTTCATTATATCTTAACTGGACTATTATAACATCTTATGAGCTACTCTTCCTATCTTCTGTCACATCCTTCTCAAATTCAACTTTTACAGAGCAGCCCAAGTAAACTCTCGAATTGGAACTTATCATTCCCTTACTATAAACTCTTTAGTGACAACTCTTTGATAGGAGGGTCTAAGCTCCTTAGCATGACTCATCAAACATTGGTTCCATAGCCTAGACCTAACTCAACCCTCTAGCTATATCTCCTACCATTCCCCATCTTACAATTTCTGCACAATAGTTTATGGTTGCATGTGCATGTGTGCGTATGCACCCACACCCACCCATCCCTTTACTCAGGCTATTTCACTCTCCCAGAACCAATTTCCACCCTTCTTTGCTTGGCTAACTTTGAATCATTCTTGCATTGGGGTTGGGGAAGGGGCAGCATATATGGTAAATGTGTAGGCTCGAGGGTCAAGAGGCCAGGGTAAATCATGGGCCCTGACTTAGCTTTCTTCCCCTAACTTTGGGAGCGAGATGAAGGGCAATTGAGGAGATATTGACAACAACTTTAAAAAGTCCAATAAAGTATAGCTAAGCTACTTTAAACTTATTTTATTTTATAAGTTTGAATAAGTAATACATGCATGCAGTCCAAAATTCCAAAGATCAAAAAGGGTAATTAAAAAAAAGGTCCCTGCTGTGTCTTAGGCACTTGGCTCCCTTAGTAGTTTTTTTTGTGACTCTTTAGAAATAGACTCCATACGTTCCAAGAATAAAAATATGCTTTTTTAGCACAATATGCAACATACTATACACACTGTCCTGTGCTTGCTTTTTTCATTTAATCATATCATCTTGGAGATATTTTCACAATGTACTATACTTTATTTAGCCAATCCTCTACTGGCAAGCCGTGAGATTATTTCTAAACTTTTATAAAGCTAATTCCTTAAGACTGTTTTAACTATTTTTGCAAGTGGCTCTGATGACCAGGAGGAGAATTTTGAAAAGAAATCTCAGTTCCTTTATTTTCTTTTTAGATTAAAAATTGCATTTATTTTTTTGTTTTCTCATCACAAAGGCAATCCATTTCATTTGTAGACAACTTGGAAAATATAAAATAGTACAAAGAAAAAACTCACTCATTTTTCCAGCACTGGTTTATATTTTGATGAATGTTCTTCTAGTATTTTTTTCTCTTTACATGTCCATACTTTAAAAAAGATCTGCTCTCAAATTTGAGGGGGAAATATGTGATAAAATACAGTAAAGACAAATAATAGCTCATCATGTTTTAGTCACTAAAATACCATAAGCACCTTATCTCATTTAATCCACACAACAACCCTATGAGGGATGTACTACTATCCTCGTTTTACAGTTAGGGAGACTGAGGTATAAAGATTTGCTTAGGGTCACACAGCTTAGGAACAGAGCTGAGACTTTCTAGATCTATCAGACCCCAAGTCATGCTCTTAACCACTGTACTGTACAGCATCTGCCAGGTCTACCATGTTTAGTAAAACTGAAAATGCACAGACTCTATGACCCAGCAATTCCTTTGCAGGTCTATGCCCTAAAGAAACTCACACATGTGCCCAAGGAAAACAAGTACAAGAATGCTCACTACAATTGACTGTAGTGCAAAAAGTTAGAGCCAATACAAATGCCCATAAAAATATGAATGGAAAAATAAAATGTAAAATATTCATATAATGAGATACTATTGAGCAATTAAAAGGACTGAAATAGATCTATATGGGTAGATCTCAAAAACAATAATGAATGAAAACAGCAGGCTGAAGAATAATATATACCTTATAGTTTGTGTATATTTTAAAAAATTCACCCCCAAAATTCCAAATGAACTGGAAAGATATACATAAAATTCATGATGATGAGGCCTTTGGGGGAATCGGGAGATGAATAGTGCTTGGGAGGTATGGGTCACAGAATATTTAATGATCATCTCTAATAATTTTTTCTAAAAATAAAAGACTTGAAGCTAAGGCAAAATCTTAATACACTTTAATTCTGAGTGGTGGAAAAATGCATGTTTGTTATGTTCTTCACTGTTACTATATTGCATTTTAAATATACTAACAGCTAATGCTTACTGAGCAATTACTATGTACCAGGTTTAACTCTAGGTGTTTTGCATGGATTGACTCATTAAATCCTTACAACCACTCTTCGAGGTAGGTACTATATTAGCTCCATTTTACAGATTAGGAAACTGAGGCAAAGATATGTTAAATAACTTGCCTGGGTCACATAGCTAGTAAGTGGTGGAGCCAGAATCCAAACCTGGATCTATCTGACTCCAGGAACCATGCAGTAGAGTGATGCCTGGGTCTGAATGCTGACTCTGCACCTCATTAACTCTTGTCAACTTGGGCAATAGGGATAATAATAGAATTGTTGTGAGGATACAGCTGAAAAATGCATGCAAAGCACTTAGAACAGTACCTGGGACATAGCAATCATTTTATGAGTGTTTGCTATTATTATTATTTCTCCTTCTCCTCCTCCTTCATGAATGCCTACTTGTTTCCAGACACTTATGGTAGGAATTGAGAATGGAGAGAAGAATCAGGCATAGTTTTTGACATTATATTTAGTTTTGTTGGAGAGACGGATATGTAAATGAATAACAGTGCAATATGATAAGGTCTTAGATAGTTGTATGTGCCAGATACTGTGGGATATCAGAAAAAGGAATGATTAATTATGGAAAGGAAGGGAGGTCAAGCAGGACTTCACAGACAGATGACATGGGAGTTTCAAGGAAGAGTAGGATTTCATCAAGGAGGCAAGTGGGAGGAAGGACATGCCTGATAAAAGGAGTATCTTGGGCAAATACATGGGTCAGGGCAAGGGTAGGGTGGATTAGGTCTAATCTAAGGAGAACCTGTATACTCTGGTAAGAATTTTGGACCTGTAAGCTCAGGGAGGTTGTGTGTGTATGTGTGTGTATGTGTGTTTGAAGCAGGGGAATAACATGATTAAAGTTGCATTATGTGAAGGATGGATTTTGGAGGAAAAAAACTGGAGGCAGAGAGACCAGTTGAGCTGAACTGATCCCACTATCCCTACCCCACACCTTCTCTGGCTCCAGTGTTCCTATATCAATCAAACATCCACTCAGCTGTCCAAGAAAGAACCTTGGAGTCCTCTATGGCACTTCTCTCTGCTTCACTCCCTATAGCCAAACCATCAACAAGCCTTGTTGACTCTACCTCCAAAAATTTGTTTGGAAGCTACACAATCACAACACTTTCCTGTCTCCCTAGGTCTGCTGATGTTCTTCCTAATCACTTTGTCTTCACAAATTCCAGAGTGATCAAGACACACCCACACACCCACACACACCAACACACACTCCTCTCTGATCTTGGTTCTCCCTTGTTTAAAACCCTTCAACTGTTGCTCAGAAATCTAAGTCCTTGCCACGAGGTCCTATAATAACTGGCCCCTCACTACCTCTCCAACCCCATTTCCTGTCACTGGATTTCCCAGCTCCATCTTTACTGTCTCATTCAGTTCCTCAAAGGTACACTGCTCTATTCTCACCTGGGGCCTTCATACAGGGTGTTTCCACTGCCAGGGAAATGCTTCTTCCAGGTTCTTTGCTTAGTTGCCTCAATTCAGCCATCAGAGCTTAGCTTTGATTTCTTCAGGGCATTCTCCCAGATGCTCCCCTAGATAAGGGCACCTTTCCTTCAGGTGCTCGCCTAACTTCCTCTCCTCTTACTTGTTAGCATTTAGCACAATTGTATTTAAATAGTTATTTTGGCAATTAAGTTCTTTAATGTTGCTCTCCTGGTTAAAATGTAAGTACTTAAGGGCAGGATTCACTGTCCACCTTCATTACCACTCATTTCCGAGGGTGTGGCACACAGCATGCACATCCTAATTATTGAATGAATGAACGAGTGAATGAGACTACTCTCACAGTCTAGGCAAAAGCAGATGTGGGCATAAACAATAGCAGTGACACCATGATGACTAGAATGCAATTTACAACTTGTTTCCAAAAAAGCCTTAATGCCTAAAAGTGTATTAGGATTTTTAAATCTTAGTAAGGTTAGAAACAGTAAAAATTGTAATTAAGCAAAGAGAAGTCACACTATTGAGGTCACAGCACTTAGATAGTTCTGACTACATTATTTGGTATATGCATTGCCTTGTTTACTTTTTCCCTAATTGGTTGTTGCGTGAAGCTTCTGCTCCCCACTAGATTGTAAATTCCTAGAAGTCACAGATCATGTCTTTTACATCACCAGAAGCACCTACAGCCAACCTGGGCACTTATAGAAGGAATGAATGTAATTAATTGCACAGGGAGATAAACCTGCTGTGCCATCTGAAGTGGGAAAGGATATCGAAACTCTGGAGTTGGTGTCAGCTTTGCCACAGGTGTCCTAAGAGTTCTAAACAAATTAGTATATTTCTCCCTTTCTATTCAGTTGTTTTTTCCAGCTGTGTCATTTCTTCACTCCCTTATGGCATTTTGGTGAGACTTAAATATAATCCAGTCTTTTGAGAGCTTTTGTGAGGAAGCAGAGAGCCTTAGGTTTGCTTTTTTTTTTAAGTATGAAAATGGATATTTATTTAGAGTGAAAAAATAAGTCCCCCCTAAATACTGATACCTGGCTTGGAGATTCGTGCCCCTTTTTTTGATCTCTCCCTTCCTCCCTCCCTCCCTTCCTTCTTTCCTTCTTTGTTCTTCAAAAATTATTTCATAATTGAGATTTTATTGGTTGTTTTAAAGATCAGCACACAGATTTATAAACAATTTCTACCACAATTCTTAATGTGTTCACCAAAAATCTAAAAAGCAACTTTTCAGCTTAAAATTTGGAGGTCCATTTTCCTTAAGAGCATATCAATTCCAGCATCTTCAAATGTCAATATCAATCCCAGCATCTTAAGTAGGAGAATTGCATCCATCATCCATGTGGAATCTAAGCCCCCTATCGATATAGAGGTGGAGTGGACATCATCATCCCAGGGTCCACAGGATGGAGGAATAGAGTATGGATTAAAGTGGATTTACTGATATTCTACTATGGAACTATTGTGATTAGTAATGGAAGAAAATGTAGCATTGATGTGGAGAAAGTGGCCACGGTAGCCACTGAGGATAGGGAGAGGGAAGAAGAGATATGATGTAGGGGCATTTTCAGGACTTGGAGTTGGAGTTGTCCTGGGTGTTATTGCAGGGACAGATGTTGGACATTGTATGTCCTGCCATGGCCCACTGGGTGGACTGGGGGAAAGTGTAAACTACAATGAGAACTATTATGTATGTGGTGCAGCAGTGCTCCAAAATGTATTCACCAAATGCAATGAATGTCCCATGATGATGAAAGAGGTTATTGATGTGGGAGGAGTGGGATGAGGGGGGTGGGGGGTATATGGGGACCTCATATTTTTTTAATGTAACATTTAAAAAAAATAAAGAGAGAGAGAAAAAAATCTCAGCATCTTCAAATGTCAATAAAGTGTTAGAGTGTTAAGTCCCACTGGTTCACAACTTAATATCATTCACAGTGCATATTCACATTTCCAATTTTTTCACAGCACATAACAAAGTGATTAAGAACATTGTACTGCCACAACCAACGATGTTACAGGAGCCTCAGGTTTTGAGTCAGAAAAACCTGGGTTCAAAATCTAGCTTTCTCCCTGGATGGTACTTCAGAGGCAATCACCGGACATTGTAAATCCTCACAGGGCCCACTGGATGGAATGGAGGAGAGTATGGGCCATGATGTGGACCATTGACTATGAGGTGCAGAGGTGCCCAAAGATGTACTTACCAAATCCAATGGATGTGTCATGATGATGGGAACGAGTGTTTTGGGGGGGAGAGAGGGGGTGGGGAAGTGGGGTTGAATGGGACCTCACATATATATTTTTGATGTAATATTATTACAAAGTCAATAAAAAAAAATCTAGCTTTCTCACAAACACTGATTGGAGCACTGACCTTGTGATAGGCACTTTATACATATTGACTCATTCAATCTTCACAGCCACCCTCCAAAGTACTTGGGGGATAAAGACACTGAGTTTCTGAGAGATTGGGGAACTCACCCAAGGTCACACTGCTAGGCAAAGGATCAGAAGCCCAAATTGTTTGGCTCAAAAGCCCATGTTCTTTCTACCATGTCACAGTTTCCAAAAGAGGAAAAGCTTAATGTCTAGAAAGAATAACCTCCTACACTGAATTGAACAAGAATCCATTCATCAGGGATAAAAGTTCTTGACCTTCTTTGAGTAAACAGGAAGCTACCACCCTAATATTTAAGTAATGTAAGGCCAGTCTGAATAAGATTTTCAAAAGGGATCATGACCCAAGAGATTATGAGCCACTGCACTAGACTGAGAGTGCCAAGAGGGGGTGGGGGGTTGCGGTTTGGGATGTAGCTATCTTATTTGCTTCTGTATTCTTAGAACAGTGCCTGGCTAATGGAGGCACTCAATGAATACTTGTGGAATGAATTTACCCAGTGCAGTTCAGGCTGAAAGATATTACAGTGGCCTTATATCGTGGTGACTAGAAGGGTATATCTTAAGAGGTCAGGCCTGAAAAAATCAGTCATTTGACTGCTAAAGTTTGGAACTGAAGTATGGTTTTGATAAGTTTTAGATACACAGTGAAACAAGGTTCCCTGATGGGAATTTTTCCAAATACTGGATCTAAACACCCAATCAAAAGGTTACAAATGTACTTGCATATAATTTGCAAATGGTTTATGTCTAACTGCTTTCTCTGTCATTTATTCCCTGGTGATTTTCAAGGCAAAAATTTCTTACCACCCTAAAGGTTATTGAATAATTTATAAAAATAATAAAAATTTATCTTCTATTTCTTAAAAAAGAACAGGTAGTAGCACATTACACTCTCAAGGCTGTTCAGTGCAGACAACTCATATGTTTATTATTGCCATATAAAAGGTTTGATCAATCATGTTTAGGTTCTACTATAAAATTTACAATGGGAAGTGTACCCATCCATATTAGCCAGTATCACCAAAGTTCCTATGTCATCAACTCCTATGTCACCAACACGAGGACTGTCCCATTCAGATGGTACTTTTTTTGGATTTCAATTCTATAGAAGCCCTCCATGTAGAAATCCACATTACTGAGGACTTCAAAGCAAGGCCAGTTTTCCTTGCTTCTCATAAACACAGTTAAGGTCCAGTGGCAGAGACAGGCTTCTTAGGAGTACAGCAAGCTTGGGGAGATACGGAGAGTACAACTGTGAACCATTTCTAACTCACAGGCACAAGTTTTGCTTTGTAAGCTTATCCCTGATACAGTAGTAATTTATATATGGAAAGAGATATGGGACTTATCATTC
The DNA here is from genome assembly GCF_030445035.2 of Dasypus novemcinctus. Classification (NCBI taxonomy): domain Eukaryota; kingdom Metazoa; phylum Chordata; class Mammalia; order Cingulata; family Dasypodidae; genus Dasypus; species Dasypus novemcinctus. The sequence continues at coordinate 80,362,077 of NC_080704.1, forward strand.
AGCAAGCATTTATTGAAGGTCTGCTATGTGCAAGACACTAGATAAGCATCACAGCTTAATAAGGGGAATTTTCAAATCTATCAAGCCCTTTTATATTTTTATTTTTTAATTGTATGTTTTGGAAGATATATAGATCACAAAAAATGTTACATTAAAAAATATAAGAGGTTCCCATATACTCCACCCTCTACCCCCCAACCCCCACTCCTCTCACCTCAACAACCTCTTTCATCATTGTGGCACATTCATTGCATTTGGTGAATACATTTGGGAGCACTGCTGCACCACCTGGATAATTGTTTACATTGTACTTACACTCTCCCCTAGAACATTCAGTGGGTATGGCAGGATATGTAATGTCCAGCATCTGTCCCTGCAATATCATGTAGGACAACTCCAAGCCCCCAAGATGCCCCCACATCACATCTCTTCTTCCCTCTCCCTGCCCTCAGCAACTACTGTGGCCACTGTCACCACATCAATGCTACAATTTCTTCCATTACTAGTCACAATAGTTCTATAGCAGAATAGCAGTAAGTCCACTCTAATCCATATTTTATTCCTCCATCCTGTGGACCCTGGGATGATGATGTCCACTCCACCTCTATATCGAGAGGGGGTGTAGATAGCACATAGTTGATGAATGTCATTCTCCTGCTTGCAGTGGTAGGCACTCTCAGCTCCCTGGAGTTATGGTTGACCATTTTTACCTCCCTGTTAGCTGACCTGGGTAAGACCAATGAACTGGAGAGTAGGAGTTGCAACTCTGCTGAGGCTCAGGGCCCAGGTGGCACATGGACAGTCCAGAGACTCAAGTCTCCTGAGTATATACCAACCCCAGTGCCAACCACGGGTTCAGTAATAGTGACAGAAGAGGCATGTATAGAAAGGTCACATCTGAGTCCAACTCCATCACACTCAGGAAAACAAATTCCAAAGTAGGGCCCACTGACAAGGCACTGAACTCCAGAGCCATCTGCCATGAATGTAGAACCTGTGTGTCTCTATAGCCCTCAGGAGCACCAGTACCTGGGGTTGTATCTACTTTGGCTGTCTCTGGGATCCTGTTGAGGCGTGCATAAGCATGACCCTTCTGATGATCTCCTGACTCTTTTTTGAAGACTCTTAGCCATAAAAACTCATTTGTCTTTACAATTTCCCCCTTTTATTCAGGGTCTTTTTCTAGCTGCATTACCAGTTAGTGATTGGTGGTAATCCCTCGGCACTAGGGTGGCTCATCCCCGGGAGTCATGTCCCATGCTGGGGGGAAGGTAATGTATTTACATGCTGAGTTTGGCTTAGAGATTGGCCACATTTGAGCAACATGGAGGCTCTCAGGAGGTAACTCTTAGGCACCCTGCAGCTGTAGGCCTAGTTAAAATTTAAGGCACACAGGCTCATAAGCATAATCATCAGTATCAAGGGCTCATCACTGGATCATCCTTCTTCACCAGTCTTTACCCTTGTACTTGGGGGATTGTTGCTGTTCCACTGGGCAATGTGACAGAGCTCCTCTGGCTATGAACTCAGCACTCTCTCAGTTGTCATTTGTAACTCCAACTACTATGAAAATACCAATGAATATCCGAACATTTTTATATTCCCTATATACATGCCCTGGAGAACTCCCTCCCAACCATGTGTCCCCCATCAATAACACCCCACACCAGTGTTCCTCCCCTGTCATAGCTGAACCCCTCTGTTGTCCAAAACTTCAAAAATGAAGCTTAATATATTTTATCAGGCCCTTTCTTGTCATTGCCTTAAAATATCATGTCCTGTATTTAAAAATGGCAATGTAATCATGGGGAAAAACTCAAACTGAACATTAGTACAACATATATTTGTCTGCTTAAGTGATGGCAAAATAGAACATTCCAACATGCTTTAATGAGCTTTTGCACATGCTATTCCATCCATTTGGAATTCTCTTCCTTCTTTCATCTGCCTGGTGAAATTCTATCCCTCCTTTAAGATTTCGCTCAAAAATCAGCTCCTCTGTGAAAACTTTCTGACATCTCCTGAATTAATCTTTCCCTTCTCTACACTCACAAAACTCTTTGCAAGGACTGCTACTCTCACTCTCTATTGTAATTATTTCTTGTTCACACTCTAGGCAGGGAGCACCTCTGATTTGTCTTAGCATTCCCAGCATAATGTCTGTATATAGCAGTAATCAGTAAATGACTACTGAAATTCCCTGGCCACTTTGAAAAAGAAATCTATTAATATATTACAGAGAACTGTATAGAACCTTAACAAGGCTTTACACATATTATATGCTTAATAATGTTTTGCTGACTTTGAATGGTCTTCCTCTTAGGTCAAGGCTATAGATAGTAATTCTTGTCAGCCCCTTCATGGTGGCACCAATCTTAATGGTGCCACAGCAGCAGGTATCAGCCTTACAAGGACAGATATCCAAGTGGTGTTCCAGGTATTGAATGGTGTACCAGCCAAAAACGATCATCCCAACTAGCTTGTCAGAGGACATGATATATCCCATTATTAATCACTTCTTGGGGTTAAGGCATTTGCTGCAGAAGTTCCCTGTTGGATTGCTTTCACACAGGCAAAAGATATTTCAGAAGCCATCTTGAAAGTCTTCACACCTTTCAGCAGATCTGTAGGTCATTAAAGCCCCTCTCCCTTCCAACTACAATCTGTGTTCCAGAGAGTATTCAGAACACATGAAAAGGTCCTAAAAAAAGAGTCAAGATGGAGCACAATTTAAATTGTACTTTGTAATCAGAGTAGATAATCCCTACCAACTTGGAGGCACTAATTTTGCCATTTTCAAAAGCCCCATGAGGTACAAATCTAAAAATGGTAAAAAATTAAGATTTTTATAAAAAAATTTCAAACTTTGGCTTTTAATCATAGTCATTTGGAAAATCCTACTATCTTTTCTCTGGGTGTGGGGAAGTGAAAATCCTTTTCTGTTCTGAAAAAAAAAAGATGTATAGAATGAATCTCATTCTGAAATTTACAATGTCTGCTTTCAAGGGAAAACCATCTACCTTGCAAGCCTTTAATATACAATCACCAAAGATTTTTTTTTTTTTGCCAACACAGGTATAAAATGGTCAATTATCCTATGTTAACTAGAAACTAGTAAGACATACACCAGAATCCCTGAGCATTCTAGCCAAGAGAATTGAGATTCTTTCCCTAATTTTCCCAGGATGTCTTGTAACTCATGCATTATTTACGTTGTTCTTATTCAATGTTGGTAGTTTAATGAGGTACAGGACAAAGCTAAAATCGGTTAAATTTAGCTGAAACAATGACCAGTCTTGCTTTTAAAATCATTGCTAGTGCTATTTGAACTTTAAAAGAATCAAGAGTCCAGAGATAAGCAGAGTTTCTCAACATAATCTCTGTTAGACTGGGGAGGGATGGGTGAAAGAAGGACAATGCCAACACAAACGGAATTGTACAGTGAATAAAGAACAGGAGGGCCAGAACAGTGGGTGAAAAGTTAACTTATTTCACTAGACCACCATATTAAAACCAGATGTGTCTAAAATTTTGGATGAGGAAAACTCATGTTACCGATAGCATGAACAAACCCTTTGTGCTTTCCTTCCAATACGGTATAGTTACAGGGAGTCAGAGATGTCATTTTACTTCATTTCACATGTAGCACATTCTAAACAAGTTAAACCGTTTCTAATCTTGTGTAATTAGATAGGTCTTGCTACATCCATCAGTTGAAGGATTTAAAGAGCTGCCTTGTTCGGTCTCCTTTTTGTGACAATTTCTTTGGGGCTGGAAACTAACATTTGTTAATATTTCTTCCCTTCTGGCACCTGTCAGCTGGTTGGGTTCTGGGAAAAGGAGGCTGGGAAGGCAAGGAATGCAACTCCCCCCCACCCCATGCCCTGGTATTAGAGTTGTCTATGTTTCTACGTAGGGATTACTCTGTTCTGGAAAGTGCTGTTAAGTACACACTCAGAATAAACAGTGGGCAGATGGGTGAATAGAATGATGAAGTTCTTGTTTTCTTTATTTAATTTTACCACAAATTCCCAGTTCCTTTGTTTACTAAATGTAGAGCCTGGGTGAGATGCTAGCCAGAGACAGACATCCTTCAATATAGCCCAAGGTTGACCCAGGTAGATGGAGTCAACTCTTTGGTCTAACTGTTGGATCATTCTGGGCAGAGCCTCCCCACTGGATATAGTGATTACATCATGGCTACATCATGACTACCTTCTCCTTACTTCAGAACATAGCTGTGAGGAGTCATCAATTATCTGACATGGAATCAAAGGCTGTATAGACACAAGGGCTTTTACTTTAGTGCCAAAATAATGATAGCATTTTGAAATTGAGAGTTTTTCCTTCAAGAGGCTTTAAGGCTACTTCCCCTCCCATGATGAGCTTTCTTAGGGTCATTTCTTGACCACTCCATGATGTCTTTGTGAGGTCACTGAGTGGCAAATGCTCTCCAGGTGTAGACAGGGAAATCCAGAATTAAGGCCGATTTATGCTTCTATGCTTCCATGCTTTGGGACTCATGTGTGATTGATTATTTGCAGGGCCTGACCTCTCACCACAAAATTCTGTGTTTTTTTGTCCAACAATGAGAAAAGACAACTGACAGAGTACAGTATACAACAGAAATGGGCGAATGACAGGGCCACCTGACATCCCCTAATACTTTACAGTTTACAAATAGCTTTCAGAGTCACCCTTTCATGGATAGGTAGTGTAAACTGGGCTGTTGTAGTAGCAACTGGGCTGTGGAAATAAGAGCCAGGGTGCTGGCACAGTTATGGAGGCCCTGAATTTCTCATGCTGGGGGTGGGGCAGCTATGGGTAAGCACTTCGCCTTCCAGGATTAGTACTGCCCTGAGACTCCTCTGTAGACTGACTGGAACGGAGATTAAGCCCTGGGTTCTCTTTGCATTCCATTTAGGAGTTTGCTCATGCTTTCACTACAGTTCAGGCTCAAGAATTCCTCTGCCAGCTGAGAATCTGAATGTTGCTTTGGCTCTAAGACAGTATCTTATTTATTCGCATAAATCTCCCTCCTACTCTTGTCCCTGATTATTTTCACTCTAAAATGGAAAGTGGGACAAATTATGTGAGCATTTGGGTACTGGACTGCAGCCACCCTTGGCAATCTTTGTTAATCTTTGAGATTGTCACCAGCCTTGACTGAAGAACAGTGACTCACCCAGAGTAATACATAGTCTCTTTTCCTTTAGAAAATCAGTTCCTCAAAAGTGCTGCTAAGAAAAAGAAAAGAAAAGAAAAGATTATATATAGTTCAAGGGAAAAAAGTGATAAGAGCAAAAGATTGTTTTAAACAAGGCTAGGTTTCAAAGAAAGATAGAGTGATTATCTGCAAGTGATGGAAAAGTGGTTTGTATATTTTAGATTTCCTTTCCAGTTCCAAATTTGAAGCTTAACAGTTTTTTTCATCTGGGTGAAGTTATTACATGAGGAAGTTAGGTTACCTCAGCCCCAGCTCACTACCTGAAACTTCTCAGGATCTCTCAGGGGTTTACAACTCAGCACCCCTAGCCAGAGGGGTGGAAGGGGGTAAAAAATTGGTAGGGAATGAAAGTGTGTAGTAGCTGGCACAAGTGCTGCCTCAGCCTTCCCTCATTCTAGTCAGTTGTATAGAAAGCTGTCCCTTTAATTTAACCTTTACCTTATCCCCCAAATGATAAGAGCTCTTCTGGTAGCTATAGTGGTTGTTAATAAGCAGAGGAAAAATGTAGAGGAAAGGGAGGTTATGTGGGGGAAAACTTGACAAAGAAAGTTTTTCTTTAAAATGTTGCATGAGGAGCATATGAGGATTATGTACCAAGAGAGGAACCATTGTAATAAAACACAGTCTGGAGGGTTGAGGATAGACAGCACAGGCTGGGGGCACGTTACTTTGGCTCCTATTTATATTCTCAAGACTAATTGCATAGATGTGAATTTCTTATTCAAGGAAAACCATCTGCAGATGCACGTGGGTTTGTTTTCCCACACTATCAGAAGGTTACCTCAGAAATACTTTCACCATCTCTGATCAATAGAGAGGAGATTAATTATCTCCCAAAAGGGAGACTAGGAGTGTAAATATGAAAACTATTTTTCCCTCAAGTGGACTTCACTTGGGAATTCTCAGGTTGGAAGCAACTTTAAAGCACATTCTAGTTAAACCTTGAAGAGGACCTAGGAGGAATTTGAGCCTGGGGAGGGGAAGCAAATTGCCCACAGTCACCTGAGCTGGTGCTTGAGGCTATTAGAAAGGAACCAGATCTCTCTTCTTAGGCCCAGCATTTTCTGTCCACCCTCCTACCCTCCACCTTCAGATATCCCCAAATGTACCATCTGTGGCAAAATCAATTCATTCTTCTCCTAGCCATTTCAATTGCTATACCATGACAACATTGGCAAGCTCAGTGATTGGGCATACCCTTGACTGTAAGAGAGTGTTTATTCATGTACTCCTGATCTAGCTGGGCAGGGGCAGTTTGATATTATTTATGAATTCCAAAAAGAGATATTGATGTTTCTCTGGCATGATACCTTTTGGCTGATTTAAATGCAAAGGCTTTACATTTACTTGATTAAATCAAGATTAGGGCTTTGATTTGACCATGCCAGTACAGTGTAACAGTTTCCGCCCCCTTGGTGGGCTATATAAATGAACATTCACTCAAAGAGAACATGGAAGCAGGTACATGAGAAAAAAGAGAGTGCTCCATAAACATGGCAGAGGTCCCGGGAAGTGAGATGAGCCATGCATCTGATAGTTTACTGCTGACCTTGTGAAGAGAGCAGAGTAGCTGAGAGCTCTGGGGAAGAGATAGGAGCCCTATGCCAGCCTACAGCTGAGATCGGAAGAAGCTGGATCCATGCAGCCTTAAGAGGGAAGAGGGGGAAACGGACTTGGCCCAGTGGTTAGGGTGTCCGTCTACCACATGGGAGGTCCGCGGTTCAAACCCTGGGCCTCCTTGACCCGTGTGGAGCTGGCCCATGCGCAGCGCTGATGCGCACAAGGAGTGCCCTGCCACGCAGGGGTGTCCCCCGCGTAGGGGAGCCCCACGCGCAAGGAGTGCGCCCCAGAAGGAGAGCCGCCCAGCGCGAAAGAAAGAGCAGCCTGCCCAGGAATGGCGCCGCCCACACTTCCCGTGCCACTGACGACAATAGAAGCGGACAAAGAAACAAGACGCAGCAAATAGACACAGAGAACAGACAACCGGGGGAGGGGGGGGGGATTAAATAAATAAATAAATAAATCTTAAAAATAAAAAAAATAAATAAATAAAAAAAAAGAGGGAAGAGGAAGGCTGAACCCTTGCAGGCATTGCCTGCCATCTTGCTTTAACACGTGGCAACAGAGTTTGGCAAGGCAGTAACCTTGAGATGGACTCTTTAGGGCCTTGTAACTGTAAGCTTCTACCCCAAATAAATACCCTTTATAAAAGCCAACAGATTTCTGGTGCTTTCCATCAGCATCCCTTTGGCTAACTAATACACCAGGGAAGAACCACACTGCCATTTGCAGCCTGCTTTAAGTTCCCTGGTCCTCAGGATGGGGAAACCAGGGAGAACTGTGCTTAAAAAGGCAACAAATGCTGCTACTGTGAAGGAATACAGCTGGTTAGGAGAGCTTTAAACTCTTCTGCTAGTCCCAGACTGAAAGTTTCAGAAGGGGAGAATCCCTCTCCATTCATTTTAAAAAGTGAAATAATTACTTAGGAGTTTGGCACTCTGCCCCCAGTGTGACAGAGCTGGACTTACATGTGGTTTCCCTACACACGGCTCTTCTGCCCCTTCTATTTGAACCTATAGTTAGTACTATACTTGATAGGTGTATGTCAAAGAGACTTAAATCTCTGATCCATCCATGTGCCAGTTGGACCCTGCATCTCAGCAGAATTGCAGCACCTACTCTTCAGTTTATTGGACTCACCCAGGACAACTAACAAGGTGATGATGATAGACAACACCCATCCCAAGGAATAGAGAGAGCCTGCAACTGCAAGCAAGAGAGTTCCATCCATCTGCCCCACGGGATCTAAGCCCCCTCTCAATAAGAGGCAGAGTGGACATCACCATCCCCAAATCCTCAAGATTGGGGAATGAACAATGGACTAAAGTAGACTTACTATTATTCTACTATAGACTTATTGTTATTCTAGCAATGGAAGAACTTTTATCATTGATATGGAGGCAGTGGCCATCAGAGCTTGTGAGGGGAGGAAGAGGGAAAAATAGGTGTAATATGGGGGCATTTTGAGGACATTGGAATTGTCCTGCATGATGATGCAAATATGGATACAGGCCATTATATATTTTGTCATAACTTACAAAATTGCATGGGACAGAGTGTAAACTATAATGAAAACTATAATCCACAGTTAGTGGCGATGCTTCAATATGTGTTCATCAATTGTAAAAAATGTACCACACTAATGAAGGATGTTGTTAATGTGGGAAAGTGTGGGAGGGGGAGGGAGTGGGGTATATGGGAATCCCCTATATACATATATTTTTAAAAAAATGATTTATGTATTTCTCTCCCCTTCCTCCATTTTCTGCTCTCTGTGTCCACTGGCTGTGTGTTCTTCTATGTCTGCCTGCATTCTCATTAGGCAGCTCCAGGAACCAATACTGGGACCTTCTGGAGTAGGAGAGAGGTGATCATTCTCTTGAGCCACCTCAGCTCCCTCCTCTGCTGTGTCTCTTATTGTCTCTCCCATGTCTCTTTTTGTTGCATCATCTTGCTGCATCAGCTCTCCGTGGGGGCCAGCAATCCTGCACCGGGCAGCATTCCGCATGAGCCAGCACTCCACTTCACCACACGGGCCAGCTTGCCTTCACCAGGAGGCCCTGGGTATTGAACCCTGGACCTCCTATATGGTAGATGGGAGCCCAATTACTTAAGCCACATCTGCTTCCCTCCCTTTTATTTTTTATGTAACACTTATGTAATCTAAACTCTCTTTAAAATAAATAAATAATAAGGAATGTAATTGATACATTCAAATTGCTTAATGCACACAAGTTATATTTTGCATGTCTCATACATAGGACATACTTAGTATATATGTAAGTTATGAGGCATAATAATAAAATAAGTACCTGCAAACCCACCATCCACCAAAAGAAAGAGAATGTTAATAGTACTATTAAAGCTCCCTGCCTACCTCTCCTACCCCATCACTCTGCCTTTCACTCTGAGGTAACTATGATCATGCTTTTAAGTCATTCCCTTGCATTACTTTATAGTTTTACCATATTTATGTGAGTATCCCCAAACAATATACTTTTTAGATTTTCTTGGTTTTGAACTGTACAAACTGGTACCACACTAAATTTTTCTCAAATTTTTATAAACAAATTTTATTGTGGTAACACATATACAACACAAAATTTCCCATTTCCATGTATAAAATTCAGTGATATTGTGTTCACAGTATTGTGCTATCATCACCACCATCCAATAGCAAAACTTTTTCTTCATCCCAAATAGAAACTCTGCACTCCTTAAGCAATAATTTCCCATCCTCCCCTCCCCCGTGTTTGTTTTTACTCCAGATTATGTGCCTGGGAATCTCCTACATTGTTGCCTGCAGTGGTTGTTCATTAATTTTCATTGCTGCATAGTATTTCATTGTGAAAATGTACCACAATATAGCTATACTACTGTTGATGAACATCTGTTGTTTATTTTTTGCTATTCTGAACAATGTTGCTATAAACTTTATTTATATTACACTTGTATAAGTTTCTTTGTCTATTTCTCAAAGTAGAATCAATGAGTTTTATTTCATTTTTCACTTATTTCTCTCCTCTTCCCCCTCTCCCCTGCCCCAGTTGTCTGTTCTCTGTGTCCATTTGCTGCATGTTCTTCTTTTTGTCCGCTTCTGTTGTCCGAGGCATGGGAATCTGTCTCTTTGTTGTTGCGTCATCTTGCTGCATCAGTTCTCCAATTGTGTGGTGCCATTCCTGGGCAGGCTGAACTTCTTTCACGCTGGGCGGCTCTCCTTACGGGGGCACACTCCTTGTGCATGGGGTTCCCCTATGTGGGGGACACCCCTGTGTGGCACGGCACTCCTTGCGCACATCAGCACTGCGCATGGGCCAGCTCCACACAGGTCAAGGAGGCCCGGGGTTTTTCTTTTGTTTTTTGTGTTTTTTTTGACCATGTTTTTTTTTTTTTCTTTATTTTTTTAATGTTACATTAAAAAAATATGAGGTCCCCATATACTCCCCACCCCCTCCCCCCACTCCTCCCCCCATAACAACAACCTCCTCCATCATCATGAGACATTCATTGCATTTGGTGAATACATCTCTGAGCCCCGCTGCACCTCATGGTCAATGTCCACATCATAGCCCACACTCTCCCACAGTCTACCCAGTGGGCCATGGGAGAACATACAATGTCTGGTAACTGTCCCTGCAGCACCACCCAGGACAACTCCATGTCCCAAAAATGCCCCCACATCACATCTCTTCCTTCCATTCCCTACCCCCAGCAGCCACCATGGCCACTTTCTCCACACCAATGCCACATTTTCTTCGATTACTAATCACAATAGTTCATGAATAGAATATCAGTAAGTCCACTCTAATCCTTACTCTATTCTTCCATCCTGTGGACCCTGGAATGGTTGTGTACACTCCACATCTATATTAAGAGGGGCTTAGATTCCACATGGATGCTGGATGCAATTCTCCTGCTTTCAGTTCCCTGAAACTGGCTCCCTGGTGTGGTGGTTGACCTTCTTCACCTCCATGTTAGCTAAGTGGGGTAAGTCCAATAAACCAGAGGGTAGGAGTTGCAAGTCTGTTGAGGCTCAGAGAGGCCCGGGGTTTGAACCACAGACCTCCCATGTGGTAGACGGATGCCCTATCCACTGGGCCAAGTCCACTTCCCCAATGAGTTTTAAAGTATACACATGTTCCAACTTATTAGATAATGCCAAATTGTTTCCCCAATTGGTTGTACTAATATATATTCCTATGAGAGAAGTGTAAGTGTTCCATCTCCTTACTATCATTTAGTATTGTTTAATTTAAAATATTTTTTCAATCTGGTGGATGTAAAATGGAATCTCACATTTAAAAAAATTATTGTTTTAATTTGCATTTCCCTGATTACTAATGAGGTTTAGCATCTTTTAATATATTTATTGGTTATTCGGATTTCCTCTTCTCTGAAATGCTTGTTTCATACCTTTTGCCCATTTTTCTCCTGTATTGTTTGTTTTTTTCTGTTTCAGTATATAGAAGTTTGTTCATTCTAAATACTAATACATTGTCAGTGTGCCAAATTTGCTCTTTCTACTTTGTGGCTTGTCTTTTCACTTTATGGTGCTTTTTGGTGGACAAAGGCACTTCATTTTAATGTTATTGAATTCATTAATCTGTTCCTTTATGGTTGGTGCTTCTTGCGTTTCTTTAAAGAAATTCTTCCCTATTCTAAAATCACTGAGATAGTCTATATTATTTTTCTTTATGAGAGGGAGGTTACTGGCATTTGGAGCAGGACAAAAATTCCTGATGTGGGGCTACTTCTCACAATGCAGGACATTTAGCATACATGGACCCTGGGTTCTAAATGCCTTTAGCAATCCTTCTGTCATTATAACAACCTACCAAGCCCCTATGCATTTCCAAATGCTCCCTCCATTGGAGGTACTGCCAGATGAAAATACTGAACTATATTTTCTCCCAAAAGTTTAAATTATTCAATATAGCCAGAATTGATTTTTGTGTTTGGTGTAAGATAGGAATCTAATTTTATTTTTTCTTTATAGATAACCAATTTTCCTGACATCATTTATCAAAGAGTTCAGCCTTTCCCCCACTGAGCTGCAATGCTACTTGTTGTACATGAAATTTCTACATAGGTGTAGATTTATCTTTGGATTCTCTTTTCTGTTCAATTGGCCTATTTGTCAACCCCTGTACCAATATAACATTGTTTTAAGTACTCTAGCTTCATAAAAAATCTTTAAAACCTTTTTATTCATTTGATTTTGGCATTTAAAAAATTTTTTCATAATAACCTTTTTAAAAAAATATTTATTTATTTATTTCTCCCCCCTCCCTCCATTGTCTGCTTTCTGTGTCCACTGGCTGTGTGTTCTTCTGTGTCTGCTTACACTCTCATTGGGAGGCTCTGGGAACTTATCCTGGGACCTTTCAGAGTGGGAGAGAGGCGATCATTCTCTTGTACCACCTCAGCTCCCTGATCTGCTGCATCTCTTATTATCTCTCCTCTATGTCTCATTTTGTTGCATCATCTTGCTGCAACAGCTCTCTGCAGTAGGTCAGCACTCCTGTGCAGGGCAGCACTCCATGTGGGCCAGCTTGCCACATGGGTCAGCTTGCCTTCACCAGGAGGCCCTGGGCATCGAACCCTGCACCTCCTGTATGGTAGACGGGAGCCCAATTGCTTGAGCCATATCCACTTCCCTCATAATAACCTTGATACCTGGTAGAATAAGTCTTTCTACCTTGTTGTTCTTGAAGAATGCCTTGTCTTTCTTGAACATTTGTCCTTCCATACATATTTTAAAATCAGCTTGTTAAATTCCATGAAAAGCCCTGTTTGGATTTTGATTGGAATTACACTGACTGTGTCAATTGATTCAGGGAGAATGGTTATCTTTACAATACCAAGTTTCCATACCTCTGAAAGGATATAGCTCTCAATTTAATAAAGTTTTATAATTTCCTCTGTAAAGTATCTCTGGCACATTTTTTGTTACATTTATTCCTAAGTATCTCACATATTTTTTGCAATAGTTTCTTTTTAAAAATTGCATGTTTGATTCTTGTGGTTTTGTGTATAGAAATGAGATTCACTCTCTTGCATTCTTTCTTAAATGTACACCAAAAAGACTTTTCCACCTAATTCCACCGACACTGCTCTTAGCAAGGTCACCCACAACCACATTGTTACTAAGCCCAACAGTCAATTCTGTCTTCATCTTTCTCAGTTTCTCAGAAGCATATTACACAGTTTATCTATCACCGTTCCTCAAAACACTTTCTTCACTTGGCTTCCAGGACAGCATACTCTTGATTTTCCTCTTCTCTTACTTGTTATTCTCTCTCAGTATTCTTTTCTGGTTCCTCCTCAATTCCCAATACCTTAATGTTGGACTGTCTCCCAGGGATCAATCCTTAGACCTCTTCTCTTCTCTAGCAATAACTCTCCCTTGCTGATCTCATCCATTCTCATGACTTTAAATCTTATCCATATGTTAACAATTTCCACATTTGCCATGTTAGTCCAACTCACTGCCTGGAACTAACTATCACTACTATCTTTATCTAAGTATATATTTATAAAATATGTTATTTGTATATATACACATATACATACATACATTCTCCTTCCATCTACTTGGCATCTCTAACTCAACATTTCCCAAACTAACAAACTATTTAACTTATTACCTGAACCTGTACCCTACCACCATGCCTTCTCTATCTCAGTTGTTCATTCCATCATTCCAGTTTCTCAGACCCAAATCCTTCGGTCCTTTTATCTCTCAACACCACAACCAATCTGCAAGAAAATCCTACTCACTCTCTCTTCAAAATGTATACAGATTCTAGACAACCAGCCAGATGGCAGTAGAGTAAGGAGCTCCTAGAGTTAGCTCATGCTACAGGGCAGTTAGTAATCACCCAGAGCTATCTAAAGCTTCTGTTTGGGGGCTCTAGGAGACCAAAAGAGCATCTTGCAACATACTTGAAAGAATGGAAGGAGGAGACTGCCCATCTGCAGAGAAGATTCGTAAGTAGAGCACTCCATGCCATGGAGGTTGGTGCCCATCCTCCACTGGCAGCACAAGCCACCTCAGGAGCTATTCTGTGGCTGGAATGGGAAAATCCATTAACTAAAAAAGGGAAGGAATACTGTAGGGCACCAGCTTCAGTTGCTGATTAGTAAATTTGAATGGCTAAAGTATAATCCTAAGACTGAAAATCACAGTGCTGGTAGGGACCAGCTTCTTTTCATCCAGATCAGACTGCAACTCTAGCCTAAGCCCCAGCCCTACCTCCATCAGGGAGGAAGCTGGGGGGAACTGCACCAACCTCTCTGGGAAAATACAGACCACGCCACGGAGGTTGATGATCATCCTACTCTGGTAGTGCAAGCCGCCTCAGGAGCTGTTCTGTGGCTGGAGTTGGAAGCTCCATTTTCCAAAAACAGGGGAAGAAGAGACGGGTGGGCATCGACTTCAGCTACTGATTAGTAAATCTGGCTGGCTAAAGTATAACCCTAAGAATAGCTTAAATTTGAACTTGTCTAAGTCAGAAAGAGTCTGGTAGCTGCCACTTTGACTCCGCCCCTGCTGCCGTGAGGGGAAGCCAGACTGATTGAAACTCACAGTGACTGTAGGGACTGGTTTCTTTCCATCCAGATCAGAATGCAGCCTAGCCTAGGCTTCAGCCCCAACTCTGGCAGGATGGAAGCTGGTGGGACTTGAAACAGCCTCTCCAGGTTAACTGCAGGTGCATTCAGCTAGCACAGACTGAATAGTTGGAAATCTACCAGGGCAACTGCAGTCATTTTGGACCATAAGGTATAGATTGCTGCCCACACCTGCAGCTCTATCCCCACTTAAGGCAGGGGAGGAAGGTGTGTGAAGCTTCATCAATCTCTCTGGGCAACTACAGTGTAGGCTTACATGACTTGGATTATTACACATGACTGTGGCTCTGTCCCTACCCCTGGCAAAGGAGAAAGGTGGTATAAGGGTCATCAGTCCCTGGGGCAATGCAGGCAGCTTGAGCTTCCACAAATTACAGCACCAACTATACATCCTTGGCTCCTACTATACAACCAGCAAGGGAGAATTGACAAGAAAGTCCCAAACTAAAGAGAGGAATTCCACACAGAATAAATAGACCTAGCAAGCCAGATGCCAAGACACCAACAAAAAATTATAATTCATACCAAGAAATAGAAGATATGGCTCAGTTAAAGGAACAAGAAAAGCTTCCAGATGACATAAAGGAATTGAGATAAAATAATTATAAATGTTCAAACAAATCTCCTTAGTGAATTCAATTAGATGGCTAAAGAGATTCAGGATATTAATAAAACATTGGAAGAGCACAATGAAGAATTTGAAAGCATACTTAGGAAAATAGAAGATCATAAAATGAAAGGCACAATAAATGAAATTTTAAAATAAACTGGAGGCATATAACAGCAGATTTGAGGAGCCAGAAGAAAGGATCAGTGACCTTGAAGACATGGCCTCTGAAAGCAAACATATAAAAGAACGGATGAAGAAAAGAATGGAAAAAATTGATCAGGGTCTCAGGGAACCAAATGACAGCAAGAGACATGCACATTTTCGGGACTTGGAGTTGTCCTGAATGATACTACAGGGACATATGCAGGACATTATATATCCTGCTATAACCCACTGAATGTACTAGGAGAGAGTGTAAACTACAATGTAAACTATACTCCATGTGGTGTAGCAGTGCTCCAAAATGTACTCATCAAATACAATGAATGTGCCACACTGATGAAAGAGGTTGTTGATGTGGGGGGAGTGGGGTGGGGTGGGGAATGGGGTATATTGGAACCTCTTATATTTTTTAATGTAACATTTTGTATGATCTATGTATCTTAAAAAAAGACAATAAAAATTTGCTAAAAAAAAGACATGCACACATATGTGTCATGGGTTTCCCAGAAGAAGGGAAAAGGGGCAGAAGGAATATTTGAGAAATAATGGTAGAAAATTTCCCAACCCTATTGAAGGATATAGATATCCATGTCCAAGAAACACAATGTACTCCCATCTGAATAAATTAGAATAGACCAACTCTGAGACACATACTCTTCAGAATGTCAAATGCCAAAGACAAAGAGAGAATTCTGAGAACAGCAAGAGAAAAGCAATGCATAACATATAAGGGATACCCAATAAGATTAAGTGCCAATTTGTCATCAGAAACCATGAAGGCAAGAAGGTAGTGGTATGATATATTTAAGATACTGAAAGAGAAAAAAATTCCAGGCAGGAATCTTATATTCAAAAAGATTGTCTTTCAAAAATGAGGGCAAGTTTAGAATATTCACAGATAAACTGTGAATATCTGAGATAAACTGAGAGAGTTTGTAACCAAGAGACCAGCTTTGCAGGAAATACTAAAGGATGTGCTACAGTCTGAAAAGAAAAGACAGGAGAGAGAGACTTGGAAGAGAGTCTAGAAATGAAGGGTGTTAACAGTATAAGTTAGGGAAGTGGACTTGGCCCAATGGATGGGGCATCTGCCTACCACATGGGAGGTCCACGGTTCAAACCCTGGGCCTCCTTGACCTGTATGGAGCTGGCCCATGTCAGTGTTGATGTGCACGAGGAGTGCCATGCCACGCAGGGGTGTCCCCCGCATAGGGGAGCCCCACGTGCAAGGAGTGCGCCCATAAGGAGAGCCACCCAGTGTGAAAGAAAGCACAGCCTGCCCAAGAATGGCACCACACACATGAAGAGCTGACACAACAGGATGACGCAATGAAAAGAAACAGATTCCCAGTGCTGCTGATAAGGATGGAAGTGGTCACAGAGGAGCGCACAGTGAATGGACACAGAGAGCAGACAACTGGGGGGGGGGGTGAAGGGGAAAGAAATAAAAAAAACAAAACAGTACAAGTTACTAAAAGTCTCAAGAGTGGTGAAAATAAAATATGACAGATAAAACCCAAAGTTCAAAATGGGTGGAATAAAAACTACCTTTATAATAATAACATTGAATTTTAAAAAAAGATTTATTTATTTATTTATTTATTTCTCTCCCCTCCCCCCCCCACCCCGGTTGTCTGTTCTCTGTGTCTATTTGCTGCATCTTCTTTGTCTGCTTCTGTTGTTTTCAGCGGCATGGGGATCTGTGATTCTTTTTGTTGCGTCATCTTGTTGTGTCAACTCTCCGTGTGTGTGGCACCATTCCTGGGCAGGCTGCACTTTCTTTTCGCGCTGGGCAGCTCTCCTTACAGGATGCACTCCTTGCGCGTGGGGCTCCCCTATGCCGGGGACAACCGTGCATAGCAGGGCACTCCTCGCCTGCATCAGCACTGCGCATGGGCCAGCTCCACACAGGTCAAGGAGGCCCGGGGTTTGAACCATAGACTTCCCATGTGGTAGACGGACACCCTAAGCACTAGGCCAAGTCCACCGCCAACATTGAATGTTAATAGATTAAACTCCCCAATGAAAAGACACAAACTCATGGAATGGATAGGAAATATAAGCCACCTATATGCTGTCTGCAAGGGACTCACCTTAGACCCAAGTATACCAATAGATAGAAAGAGAAAGGTTGGAAAAAGATATTCCGTGCATGTAGTAACAAAAAAAAATGCCAGAGTAGCTATACTTATATCAGATGAAATAGACTTTAAAAGACACTAGTAATGCCCAATCTGAGGAGGAAGTCAGGGGAAAAATCCATTTACAATAGCAATTAAAAGATTAAAATATTTAGGAATAAACTTAACCAACAATGTAAAGCGCCTGTATTCAGAAAGCTACAATGTGTTGCTAAAATAAAATTTAAAAAGACCTAAATAATTGGAAGAACATTCCATGATTCCAGATTGGAAGACTAAATATCATTAAGGTGTCAATTCTACCCAAATTGTTACACAGATTTAATGCTAGCCCAATAAAATTTCCATCAGAATTTTAAAAAATTAAATGGAATACATGATTATCAAATTTATTTGGAAGGGCAAAGGGTCTGAATAGCCAGAAACATCTTAAAAAGGAAAAGCAAAGTCAGAGGACTCTCACTTCCTGACTTTAAATCATATTACTTAGCTACAGTGGTAAAAACAACATGGTACTGGCATAAAGACAGACACATAGACCAACAGAACTGAACTAATGGTTCAGAAACAGACTTACATCTATGGTCAAGTGACTTTTAACAAGCCTATCAAACCCACCCAGTGGGGCCGAACAGTCTATTCAACAAATGGTGCTAGGAGAACTGGATATCCATAGCCAAAAGAAACTAAGAGGACCCCTATCTCACATCTTATAAAAAAAATAATGCAAAATGGATAAAAAACAGAATTTTAAAGCAAAACCATAAAGCTTCTAGAAGAAAATGTAGGAAAACTTCATCAAGACCTGGTGGTAGGTGGTGGATTCTTAAAGGAGGTAAGAGGACTGAGATGGGCTACGGATGCTTAATGTATGTAGAAGTTTTAATTAACTTTGCTGTAAAAGTGTGAAAATGTATAGAGTTGATGTAATACAATATAGTGAGGAACAGATGGTTTATAAATGGGAACGTGGCTTGAAAGGGTAGTCTAGGGATGTAAATGTTGACAGAAAGCTAGAGAATAATCTAGGGACTGAATAACACAGTAAACAGTAACACGTAAAAAAGTAACACATCCACTCATCACAGGTGGATGAGAATTATGATTGATGGTACAGATGCAAGAGTGTCCTTTGTGATCTAGACGTACATCACTATTGCAGGGTGGAAATGGGGGAATATGGATAAAGTGTGCCAAATGTACACTATGGACCATGGTTATTTATAATAGTCTGATATTATCTTATAATCTGTAACAAATATTCCACCACAGTGTGATGTGTTGATGCATGGTGACATGTGCATGATTGTTTTGTAAGTTCACAACTTCTGTAATAAAAATATATTAAAAAACAATAGGGTGGTTTTGGGGGAAAGTACACCAAATGTAAGATATGCACTATAGTTAGTAGTAAGATTTTGATTATATTCTTTCATAATTTATAACAAATGTCTCACAGCACTGCCAGGTGTTGGTGGGTTGATATATGGGACCCCTGAATGATGTTATGCATGTTTGCTTTGTAAATTCACAATTTTTTTTGATATAATAATAATAATAATAATAATAATAATAATAAGGTCAGTTTGGGAAACATGTACCAAATGTAAGATACTTGGCATACTAACAGTATTTTGAGGATGCTCTTTAATCATTAGTTTAAAATGTTTCACAGCAATGCAAGATATGGGTGGTAGGGTGAGGTCTGAGAGTCTTCTATGATGTTATGTATGTTTGTTTTGTAAGTTCACAACTATTACTATACACTCATTGTTTATGTATGCTTATGTATGTGTGAGTGATATACTTCAACAATTTTTTTAAAAAAAGTGATAAAAAATGTATATAGATTCCCATCATTTCTTACAATTTATACTGATACCACCCTAGATCAGGCGAGCATCATCTCATCATTTTTCTTTTAACAGCTTTATGGAGATATAATCCGCATACTATACAACTCGCCCATTCATAGTATACAATTCAGGGTTTTCTTAGTTCATTGACAGGATTGTGCAACCATTGCCACAATCTTATTTTAGAATATTTGTGTTCCTCCTAACAAAACCAGTAGCCATGAACAGAGCCAAACCCCATGTTGCCCTAGACAGCTACTAATTTACTTTCTCTTGTTATAGATTCTCGATATTTCTTATGAATGGAATCATACAACATGTGGAATTTACTTCAGATACTTTGAGCCTTTTTATTACCAAGGAATATTCCATTGGATGTATATACCACATTTAATTTATGTCAGTAAGTTGGATGGACATTTGGTTTGTTTCCACCTTTTGGCTTCATGAATAATGCTCCTATGAACATTTCTGTACAAGTTTTATGTGAACACTTTTTCATTTCTCTTGGATAGATACCTATGAGTGAAAATGCTGGATCATATGGTAATTATGTATAACCATTTGAGGAACTATCACCCTGTCTTACTAAAATTTTAATCTATCACATCTGTAGGAATCTCCCCCTTTTCTAATAATGTTTATTGCAACCTTATCTTCCTTTATCCTTGATCATTCTTGTCTGAGGTTTATCAATTTATTTATTTTTTAAAATAGCAATTTCTTGGCTTTGCTTGTCTTCTCTACCTTTGCTTTCTATTTTATTAATTTTTGCTCTTGTGTCTATTATTTCCTTCCGTCTGCTTTTTTTTGAGATTTATTCTGTTGTTCATTTTCTAACTTCTAAAGTTGAATGCTTAACTCATTAATTTTCAGCCTTTCTTTCTTTTTAAATACCGTTTAAATATACTTTATTAAGGTTTTTAATGTCAATTATTACATTTTTCATTTCTAGGTATTCTATGTAGTTCTTTTTCAAATGTACCAGGTCATTTTTTTAATACCTTGAAGTACTTGGAAATGTTACTAATCTTTACAATTTCAATTTCCAATTTTCTTTGCGTAGTGTACAGAAATACAATGTGTTCACATTTTTACCTTGTATCCTGAAATATTGCTAAAGTTATTTATTAGTACTAGTAGCTTTATTTGTAGATTTCCCTAGAACATAGATGATCATATTGTATGTGAATGAAGAAGGTTTTACTTCTTCCTTCCTGCTCTTCTTTCATTTAAAAACAATTTAGTGAAGTATATCATTCATACATGAATATCCATAAACAATAAGTAAATGTTGTGAACTCACAAAACAACTATGTCATTTTTGAGAGTTTCTTCTTCTTTGCTTGGTATTCTTTTATTTCTTTAAACATATTCAACATAATTATTTTATATTTTGTATATGATAATTTAAATATATGATGTCGTCATGGATCTGGTTGTGTTTTGGTTTTTGTCCCCTATTAAATTTTTTAGGTGCAATGTACAAGCTCATTTCTAAATATTTTCTAATTTCCATTAAAATTTCTTCTTTGACCTGAGGGATTATTTAAAAGTGTGGTTTTAAACTTCCAAAGTTGAATTTTAAGGAAAAAAAGGCTATATATTTGGATTTACTTATATTATCTTGTGCTATTATTCCACTGTTGCTGTATTTTGCTATGCTGTTTTCTTTGTTTGTTTGTTTTTGTTTTTGGTAGTTGTTCTTTTTCCTGACTTCTTTTGAAGTAACTGGGGTTTTTTTTCTTCCTCATTCCATTTTCTCCCCTTCTCTTGTTCTGGGTCTTACTCTCTATTTCTTTTCTTTTACTCGCTACTCTTGAAACCTCAACATGCTTACTAATTTAATACAGTCTAAAGTTATTTAATATTTTTACCCTTTTCCTCAAAAAATATTGGGTCCTCAGAATGCTTTAAATCTAATCCTCAACACGGGCTCCTATTGTGAAGACTTTAAATTCAGTGTCTTTTGCTGGTTTTCTTTTAATCCTACCAATTATACATTATTTTAATAATACTCATACATTTAACATATTTTCTAGTCAAAGTTGTTTCTTGTATCTCAGGCCTTCCTTTCAAAAAATTTTTTTTCTTTATATATTTTTAAAAAATGTTACATTAAAAAAATATAAGAGGTCCCCACATACCCCCCACCCCGTTCACCCCACTCCTCTCAAATCAACAACCTCTTTCATCATCATGGGACATTCACTGCATTTGGTGAATACATTTTGGAGCACTGCTGCACCACATGGATAATGGTTTACATTGTAGTTTACACTCTCCCCCAGTCCATTCAGTGGGACATGGCAGGACATACACTGTCCAGCATCTCTCCCTGCAGTACCACCCAGGACAACTCCAAGTCCTGAAAATGCCCCCACATCCTCTTCTTCCCTCTCCCTATCCTCAGTAGCTACCATGGCCACTTTGCCCACATCAACACTACAATTTTTTCCATTACTAATCACAATAGTTCCATAGTAGAATATCAGTAAGTCCACTCTAATTCATACTCTATTCCTCCACCCTGTGGACCCTGGGATGGTTATGTCCATTCCACCTCTATATCAAGAGAGGGCTTAGATTCCACATAGATGATGGATGCAATTGTCCTGCTTGTAGTTGTAGGCACTCTTGACTCCCTGGTGTGGTAGTTGACCTTCTTCACCTCGCTCTTCGCTGGCCGGGGTAAGTCCAAAAAACCAGAGGGTAGGAGTTGCAAGTCTGCTGAGGCTCAGGGCCCAGGTGGTACATGGACAGTCCAGAGATTCAGGTCTCCTGAGTGTACAACCAACCCCAGCACCAACCACAAGTCCAGTAAAAGTGATAGAAGAGGCATGTGTAGAAAGGTCACATCTGAGTCCAATTCGATCACACTCAGGAACACAAACTCCAAACAGGGCCAACTGACATGGCACTGAACTCCAGAGCCATCTGTCATTATCATAGAACCTGTGGGTCTCTGTAGCTCTCAGGAGAACCAGTACCTGGGGTTGTATCTTCTTTGACTGTCTCTGGGACCCTGCTGAGGCATGCGTAAGTGTGACCCCTCTGATGACCTCCTGACTCTTTTTTGGAGACTCATAGACAGGCCTTCCTTTTAAGATACTTTTCTTTATTTAGAAGGAAGTATTGTAGGTAAACTCATTCACAATTTTTAAAATCTTAAAATGTTTTTATTTTGCCTTCATTCTCCAAAGGTAGTTTCATGGAATATGTAATTCTAAGATGGCAATTATTTTATTTTATTTTATTTTTGTTTCAGTATTGTTTTATTTTACATACATTCATACGGAATTTGTTACGTGTCAGACTTTGTTCTAAAAGCTTACAATTGTTAAATTAGTTTTCAGAATACCCCTAGAGATTGGCTCTTATATGATCTGCACTTTATAAAGAGGAATTAGAGGCTCAGAGAAGCTAACTTGTGCAGGTTATGTATAAAGAAGATATTTGAGTGAGAGGGAAAAGTGGGTGGATAGAATAAGGAAGATGGGAATTATTTTATATCATCACTTTCAGCATTCTATTCTATGCTGGCTTCTGTTGTTGAGAAGTCAACTATCAGTTTTACTATTCTTTGTTGTTCCTTTGTGCATGATCTGTTTTAAGAGTTTGTCTTTGGTGTTCTATAGTTTGACTATATATATGTAGATATAATTTTGTTTTTATTGATCTTGTCTGGAATTTCTTAGGTTTTCTCAATCTGCAGATTGAGTTTTCAGCCATGGTTTATTTGAATGTTTCCTTCTCTTTTCTGTTATTTCTTTCTAGGGACTCCAAAGAAATAAATGTTGGACCTTCTTGCTTTATCCTACATGTCCCTTATATTAACCTTATATTGACCACTCATATTTTCCATCTCTTTGTACCTCTGTGTTGTATTCTGTGTGATTTTTTCAGCCCTATCTTCCAGTTTACTAATTTATCTTTAACTGATACTTAAACCTTCACTGAGATTTTTAATGTCAATTATTATATTTTTCATTTCTAGGTATTCAGCATAGTTCTTTTTCAAATCTACCAGATCATTAAAAAAACCAAATCAATTTTATTGATACATATTAATAAAGCATAAGTACAATCAATGGTATTCGGTATAACCATTTAATTGTGCATTCATCACATCAATTATTATTAAAGCATTTTCATTATTCCAATAATAATAATTAAAAACAATCAAAACGCATCACCTCTCAATCTCTCTATGCTTCCCCTGCTGTACACAGCTGCTATTCTGTTTCAATCTCTTGTTTATTTATATTTTGTAAAAACAGTCTTATATATGCAATATCATCCATATTCATATTTTACATAAGGTTTCACTATGTTGTACTGTCCTATGTTACATTTTTAAGCTTTCTGTCTAGTGTTATACATGTCCTTAGACTTACCCTTTCAACCACTACCATACCCATATAATAGCTCTGCTAGTTAAAAACACTGAATAGACTAGGAGAGTGTAAACTACAACATAAACTGTAATCCACGGTGTGTAGCAATGCTCCAAAATGTACTCATCAAATGCAATGAATGTAACACACTAATGAAAGAAGTTGTCAATGTGGGAAGAGTGGGGTGTGTGGGGAGTGAGGTATATGGGAAACTCATATTTTTTAATGTAACATTTTGTGTGATCCATGTATCTTTAAAAAAAGATAATAATAACAATAAATAAAGTGAAAAAAAAAACACTATGATGTGCTGAAACCATTTCCAAAGATTAACAAGCAACCTTTTGACCAATTCTCCACAGATTAACCTTCGATTTTCCATTCTCTACCCATATTCTGTTTTCTGGTAACCTATATTCTAATTATTAACTCCATGAGTTTACACAATATTTTTAGTTCATAATAGGTCAGTCATACAGTATTTGTCCTTTTGTGTCTGGCTTGCTTCAGTCGACATAATGTCCTCCAGGTTCATTCATGTTGTCATATGCTTCACAACTTCATTTCTTCTTACATCTGCATAATATTCCATCATGTGTATACACCACAATGTTTTATCCATTCATCAACTGATGGACACCTGGGTTGTTTCCATTTTTTGGCAATCAGGAATAATGCCACTATAAATATCAGTGTGCTGATTACTGTTGGTGTCACTGCTGTCAGTTCTTCTAGATATATACCTAGTAATGGTACTGCTGGGTCCCATGGCAAGCCTATACTCAACTTCCTTAGGAATTGCCAAACAGTCCTCCACAGTGGCTGTACCATTCTATATTCCCACCAAAGTGAATAAGCGTTCCTATCTCTCCACACCCTCTCTAACATTTACAGTTTTCTGACTTTTTAGTAATGCCATTGTGATAGGTGTGAAATGATATCTCATTGTAGTTTTGATTTGCATTTCCCTAATCACTAGTGATGTTGAACATTTTTTTCTTTTTTTTTTTTTTGCGATTTGTATTTCTTTTTGGACAATTGTCTTTTCAAGTCTTTTGTCCATTTTTAAAATTGGATAGTTCGTATTTTTATTGTTTAGTTGTAGTATCTTTTTATATATCATGGATATTAAACCCTTATTGGATATGTGATTTCCAAATATTTTTTCCCATTGAATTGGCTGCCTCTTCACCCTTTTGACAAAATCATTTGAGGTGCAAGCGTGTTTAATTTTGAGGAGGTCCCATTTATTTTTTCTTTTGGTGCTCGTGCTTTGGGTATAAGGTTTAAGAAACTATCACCTACCACAAGATCATGAAGATGTTTTCCTATATTTTCTTCTAGGAGTTTTATGGTTGTCATTTTTATATATAGGTACTTGGTCCATTTTGAGTTAATTTTTGTAGAAGGTGTGAGATAGGGGTTCTCTTTCTTTATTTGGAATTGGATATCCAGTTCTCTCAGCACCATTTGTTGAACAGATTGTTCAGGCACAGCTGGGAGGGCTTGATAGACTTGTCAAAATCAATTGACAGTAGATGTGAGGATCTATTCCTGAGTTCTAAATTTGGTTCCATTGGTCAATCTGCCTTTATGCTAGTACCATGCTGTTTTTACCACTGTCAGTAAGAATGTGCTTTAAAGTCAGGAAGTGAGAGCCTTCCGGCTTTGTTTTCCTTTTTAAAGACATTTCTTGCTACTTGGGGTCCCTTCCTTCCAAATAGATTTGATAATTGGCTTTTCCATTTCTGCAAATGACCGTTGGGATTTTTATTGGGATTGCATGA